>NW_028260259.1:0-25242 GCF_056163025.1 Triticum urartu | reverse complement strand
TATCCAAATACCAAATACGCTCAGTGTGTGATCCACAGAAAGAAAAAAGAGTTGTTTTGGTGAACATCAAAGAAAAAACTTGCTCTTCTTCCATAAAAAATTCTTCTAAAAATGCCGAACCCAATCGTTGCATAAAAGTTCGTACCGTGCTTTTATGTTTACGAGCTAAAGTTCTAGCACATGAAAGTCGAAGTATATACTTTAGTCGATACAAAGTCCGTTTTTTCGAAGATCCACTATGATAATGAAAAAGATTTCTACATATCCGACCAAATCGATCAAGAATATCCCAATCTGATAAATCTGTCCAAATGGGTTTACTAATAGGATGCCCCGATCCAGTACAAAATTGAGCTTTTGATAAGTATCCTATGAGGAGAGTAGCGGGGACTATGGTATCGAATTTTTTCATTCGAGTATCTATTAGAAATGAATTCTCCAGCATTTGATTCCTTACTAACAAAGAACTTTTTTGTACACTTGAAAGGTACCCCATAAAATCGAAGCAAGAGTTTGCTAATTGGTTTATATGGATTCTTCGCGGCTGAGTCCAAAAACAGAAATAATATTGCCAGAAATTGATAAGGTAGCATTTCCATTTCTTCTTCAAAAAAAAAGTGCCTTTTGATGCAAGAATTGCCTTTCCTTGATATCGAACATAATGCATAAGAGGATCCATAAAGAACCATAGGGTTTTCCGAGAAAAACCAGGGTACATTATCCCAAAATGTTCCATCTTCCTAGAAAAGTGGATTCGTTCCAGAAAAGTTCCAGAAGATGCTAATGGTAAGCAAGAAGATTGTTTACGAAGAAACAACAAAAAAAATTCATATTCTGATACATAAGAGTTATATAGGAATTGAAATAGTCTTTTATTTTCTTTTTGAAAAAAAAAAATGGATTTCATTGAAGTAATAAAACTATTCCAATTCGAATAATAGTTGAGAAAGAATCGCAATAAATGCAAAGATGGAACATCTTGGATACGGTATTGAAGGAGTTGAACCAGGATTTCCAAATGGATAGGATAGGGTATTTCTATATGTGATAGATAATCCAAATGCAAAAATTTGTCTTCTAAAAAGGGAAATATTGAATGAATAGAGCGTAAATTCTGAAACTTTGGTATTTCTTTTTCTTTCAGACAAAAAAATTCCCGTAGCGAGAATGGGATTTCCACAACGATCGCAAACCCTTCAGATAGAATCTGAGAATAAAACTCAGAATAAAAATAATTTTTGTAATCCAATAATCGATCTTGGTTAGGATGATTAACCGAGTTATCCAAAAAATTCTGCTGATACATTCGAATAATTAAACGTTTCACAAGTAGTGAACTAAATTTCTTGTTATTACAACTAACAACTATTTCCACAGGTTCAGAACCATTTAATCCATAATGGTGGGCAAATGCATAAATATATTCCTGAAAGAGAAGTGGGTAGACAAAGTATTGTTGACGAGATTTATGTTTTTCTGAATACCCTTCGAATTTTTCCATTTGTATTTCTACTTGAATCAGAGAGAAGAAGCATTTCTCGGTTTATCGAATGATGATACATAGTGCAATATGGTCAGAACAGGGTGTTGCATTTTTAATACAAACCCTGGAAAGAAAGGGAGTCTAATCCACAGATCTTTTTCTGCTCCTTTTCTACCCAATTAGTTTATGTTTGTTCTAATTAAAAAAAAAGAACAGAACAAGTTTTTTATTTTTGCAGGCCAATCGCTCTTTTGACTTTGGAATACAGCCTCTTTATCAATATACTGCTTCTTTTACACATTCAATCCATAACATCCCTTATTCAATCCATAATCAAGAATAATTAGGATTTCTAAAAAAAAAAAGAAAAAATAAAGGGTCCACTCATAGGAAAACCCAACCTTTCCCCGCATCCGGCACTAATCTATTTTTAACGTCTAATTAGAGCGGGGAATCATTCCAATTAGGAAGTTCAGCTCGTTGCTTTTTATTTTACCAGAATTGGAGCCAGGCTCTATCCATTTATTCATTAGACCCAGAAAATCGTAATTTTGGATTCCATTCAAAAAAGATTGATTTTATTACGACATGCTATTTTTTCCATTCATTACCTTTGAGGATCAGTCGTGGTCTTCTAGACTCTACCAAGAGTCTGGACGAATTTGTTGTTTCATCCAAATGTGTAAAAGATCATAGTCGCACTTAAAAGCCGAGTACTCTACCATTGAGTTAGCAACCCAGATAAAAAAAGGATCTTAGATACGATCGAAATCCAAAAATCAATGGAATTACACCGCGCGCTTCTGTCAAAACATTGAACTAGCAAGACATCAAAAGATTTTTTTTATCGACCATGAAAAACACTCAAATGCCAAAACGAACAGGTCCGGTGAAATTCCACTAAAGTAAAGTTAAAAAAAGAGCGACCCTAATCACGATGGCCAAATTCTCCTTATTTTTAGCGATTTTTATTAACAAAAAATATATATTATAAAAAATATATATTATATTGTATGAGAATACATGCAAGAGGAACACCCTTATCATTTGAGCGAAGTGTAGGCGGAAAAATTGAATATGGAGTGAGGATAAAGAGACCCATCTATCTACAAATTCTATTTGTTCAATAGACCTTTGTCAATGGAAATACAATGGTAAGAAAACAAATTAGATAGAAAAAGTAAATAAAATAGGGGCTTATGTTGGATTGGCACGATATAATATAAATCCAAATAGGATTAAAAAAGAGGTAAATTGTGTCTAAATAATTAGACAACTAGGAATACTAATAATCTTCTCCTATCCTATTTTTTGATTCATTTAGTTCTTCAATTAACTCAAAGTTCTTTCTTTTTCTTTAAAGAATTCTGCCTTCCTTAAAATATCATAAACAGTTCTTGTTGGTTGAGCACCCTTTTCAAGGAAATAGAGAATAGCTGGAACATTTAAACAAGTTTGATTCTTTATCGGATCATAAAAACCTACTTTTTGAAGATCTCTTCCTTCTCTTCGAGATCGAACATCAATTGCAACGATTCGATAGACAGCTTATTGGGATAGATGTAGATAAACAACGCCCCCCCCTAGAAACGTATATGAGGTTTTCTCCTCATACGGCTCGAGAAAATGATTCGAATTTCTGTCGATAATAATAGAAATTAGACTATGACGTGCATTAATTTCCTTACAGAAAAAACAAATTTCATTTATACTCATGACTCAAGTGGGCTAATTTTGCCTGACAAACTTCGAAGGCAAAATCCTTCCAAAATTTTTGAGTCGTCTTTAAACTCTTTTCTTTGTCTCATTTCGAACGAATTGACTTTTATTCCTTATTCTAATCCAACTCTGTTGTTGAGACAATTGAAAATTGTGTTTACTTGTTCTGGAATCCTTTATCTTTGATTTGTGAAATCCTTGGGTTTAGACATTACTTCGGGAATTCCTATTTTTTTCTTTCAAAAGAGTAGCAACATACCCTTTTTTCTTATTTCCTTCGATAAAGCATTTATCTCTTCTATAGAAATCTAATAAGAGGGATTGATTCTGATATACTTTTATTGGACTTTCTTCTTATTTTAACCTTTCGATTTATTTCTATATTAAGGATAGACTGACAAAGTTGGCCTAATTTATTAGTTTTCACTAACCCTAGATTCTTTCCCTTGATAAAAAAAATTCTGTCCTCTCGAGCTCCATCGTGTACTATGTTACTTAAACCCAGCGCAAATTTGGTTCGGAACGAATAGAACAGGCTATGTCGAGCCAAGAGCATTTTCATTACTATGGAAAATGATGGATAGCAAAATCCACAATCGATCATGTCCTTCAAGTCGCACGTTGCTTTCTACCACATCGTTTTAAACGAAGTTTTACCATAACAAACATTCCTCTTTTCATTGCAAAGTGGTATAGAGAATTGATCCAATATGGATGGAATCATGAATAGTCATTGGTTTAGTTTTTTTATACTAATTAAAACTTGCTATCTATGGAGCAATATGGATAAAAGAAAGTAAGTATTTATCCGGGAAGCCTCCGCCAAGATCCAATTTATTTAAACCCATATTAAAATTCTATCATATGAATGAAACATAGTTTGAAAAAGACGACTAAACAAGTTTGCTTAAAACTTATTTATTCTTAAATTTCCACCCTCAACGGATGGCTCGAGATGATCAATCTTGAAGTGAGAAAAGAAGGATTGACTCTTCCTCAATAAATAAACTATCAACCTCCAAAAAAGTTTAATTAATTTAATTACTAGAATTAGAATTCTAGTAGTAATATATTTTTTCAGTACCAAAAACAATTAACTATAATAACTAAATAAACTATTCCAATGAAAAGATTGAAAGTTTTTGGTAGTTATAGAATTCTCGTACTTCTTCAACTCGAATACCAAAAGGAAGAAAAAAATATGACTAAGTGATTTTATAGTAGAGGCATATCCTGAATGTGCTTGATAGATCCCATTTTTTCATGAAAATAAAGATAGTCAATTTGACTGGACTTAAGACTTTATTATGTTTTCTGAGAAAGAATAAGATATCATTATTCTCTTTAATAAACTTTTGTCTCGTACGGAATACTATATGATTTCACCGTTTGTTTCATCAGAAACAATCTGGGACGGAAGGATTCGAACCTCCGAGTAACGGGACCAAAACCCGCTGCCTTACCACTTGGCCACGCCCCATTTCGGGTTTTATGCGACACTAATAAACACTAGTATGTTTATTTGTTATTCGTCAATACCATTTCAATTACATAAAAAAGGAGGGATATTCTCTTGCTAGTATTCTACACATGCGGATAATATAGAATCAAAAAAATGCATTGATCATTACATGGAATTCTATTAAGATATTATATGAAAGTCGAATTTATTCCACTCTCATTTGAGAGTGCGAATACAAGGAGGTATTTTGTGTTTGGGAAAGTCCGAAGAAAAAAGATTTTGAATCTGCCTTTTCCTTCTTTCCCTTAAAAAAATAACTCAAGAAAAATCCAATTATTTACTCTACAAGAATGAAATGCTTGTTATGCCTAATATACTTAGTTTAACCTGTATCTGTTTTAATTCTGTTCTTTATCCTACTAGTTTTTTCTTTGCCAAATTACCCGAAGCTTATGCTATTTTCAATCCAATCGTGGATATTATGCCTGTTATACCTCTATTCTTTTTTCTATTAGCCTTTGTTTGGCAAGCTGCTGTAAGTTTTCGATGAAATCTTTAGTACTCTGTATGCCAAATTGAATGATGTGTTCATTCCAAAAAAATTTTAAAATGGGTAAAAGCCGAGAAGTTTTATATTTTTATATTATGAACCTTCGATTCTAAAATTTAAATTCTTCTACATTGAATGGGTAGCTACAGCAATAAATTTGGATCAGCCTTTCTACTCCCCTGCACCTAGGTTGAGCAGGTACCTAAAGGTACCTACACAATACCTAACCACCTAACCCTATTTTTGCTATTGATAAGAGTGCTTATTATAAAAGAATTCTTGCAATTTTTTTCAAGAATTCTTTTTTGCATTTTTAGGTATAAAAAAAAACCATCCTAGTGGATCCGTGTGGTAAGGAAAAACTGGTAATCTATTCCTTAAAAAAAAATCTTGGAGATTATGTAATGCTTACTCTCAAACTTTTTGTTTATACAGTAGTGATATTCTTTGTTTCACTCTTTATCTTTGGATTCTTATCTAATGACCCAGGACGGAATCCTGGACGCGAGGAGTAAAAATTCAGTTTTTTTTTTTCTTATTGGATTTGTTTCGTACATTTATCTATGAGAAAATCCGGGGGTCAGAATTCTTTCCAATTCGAAAGTCCCAAATGATCCAAGGGAGCGGAAAGAGAGGGATTCGAACCCTCGGTACAAAAAAATTGTACAACGGATTAGCAATCCGCCGCTTTAGTCCACTCAGCCATCTCTCCACGTTCCAAAGCGAAAGGTTTCCGTGATATGATATAGGCAAGAAATAAGAAATAACGGTTGCAAAAAACCCCTTTTTTTTCTTTCAAAAGTCTATAAAAATTATATTGCCAATTCCATTTTAATTATATTCTTTTTTCTTAATGTTAATAAAAAAAGAAGAAAATTCTTGTTTTTTCTTTCTAAAAATCGATATTGGCCGAGAGACAATCAAATAGATTTTCTCTTTAGCGGGCATTTCCATATAGGACTTGTTATAATTATAATAAAACAAGCAGGTTATATAAAAAAAACGCTTTTTTTGTCGATTATTTATCAAGAAAGCAAAAAGGGTTCTTATCAAATCCACCATAAAATTGGAAAGAAGCATAAAGTAAGTAGACCTGACTCCTTTAATGATGCCTCTATCCGCTATTCTGATATATAAATTCGATGTAGATGAAATTGTATAAGCGAATTTTTTTTATTTCCTTAGACTTAGACCGCGCAAGACAAGAATTTTTCGCTATTTACGATTTCATATTCTTGTTACTAGATGTTCTATAGGAATAAGAAGAAATCGCAACTCCTTTGCGCTACACATAAAATTGGATTTCGAAGGTCCATTTTTTTTTTTCAGAATCCTCTATTATTTTAGTTCTTCCACCCATGCAATAGAGAGGGAATGGGAAAAGAAGGGTTACTTTTATTTGCATTTTTCCCTTAAAAGATAGACTTTGAAATAGGAGTCTTGGAATAATGCTGAATTCAAAGGTTTATTTCTTTCTATAGTATAAGAAAAACAATTTATTTCTATTTCTATAGTATAAGAAAAACAAATAAATAGTATAAGAAAAACAAATCGAATCAAATTCATGGATTTACCACGACCTCGGTTGTGACTGTGACTCCATAGATAAAAATGGGAAATTTCTCTCTTCGAGACCATTGAAAAAGGGCATTGAACGAGAAAGAAATCGTCCACAGATAATAAAACTATCATATGCCTTGGAAAGTGATATGAGGTGCTCGGAAATGGTTGAAGTAATTGAATAGGAGGATCACTATGACTATAGCCCTTGGTAGAATTCCTAAAGAAGAAAATGATCTATTTGATACTATGGATGACTGGTTACGAAGGGACCGTTTCGTTTTTGTAGGATGGTCTGGCCTATTGCTCTTTCCTTGTGCTTATTTCGCTTTAGGGGGTTGGTTTACAGGGACAACTTTTGTAACTTCTTGGTATACCCATGGATTGGCTAGTTCCTATTTGGAAGGTTGTAATTTCTTAACCGCAGCAGTTTCTACCCCTGCCAATAGTTTAGCACACTCTTTGTTGCTACTATGGGGGCCCGAAGCACAAGGAGATTTTACTCGTTGGTGTCAATTAGGCGGTCTATGGACTTTTGTAGCTCTCCACGGGGCTTTTGCACTAATAGGTTTCATGTTACGCCAATTTGAACTTGCTCGGTCTGTTCAATTGCGGCCTTATAATGCAATCTCATTCTCTGGTCCAATTGCTGTTTTTGTTTCTGTATTCCTTATTTATCCACTGGGGCAATCTGGTTGGTTCTTTGCGCCGAGTTTTGGCGTAGCAGCGATATTTCGATTCATCCTTTTCTTCCAAGGATTTCATAATTGGACGTTGAACCCATTTCATATGATGGGAGTTGCCGGAGTATTAGGTGCGGCTCTGCTATGCGCTATTCATGGAGCGACCGTAGAAAACACTCTATTTGAGGACGGTGATGGTGCAAATACCTTCCGTGCTTTTAACCCAACTCAAGCTGAAGAAACTTATTCAATGGTCACTGCTAACCGCTTTTGGTCCCAAATCTTTGGTGTTGCTTTTTCCAATAAACGTTGGTTACATTTCTTTATGCTATTTGTACCCGTCACCGGTTTATGGATGAGTGCTATTGGCGTAGTTGGCTTGGCTCTGAACTTACGTGCCTATGACTTTGTTTCCCAGGAAATCCGTGCAGCGGAAGATCCTGAATTTGAGACTTTCTACACCAAAAATATTCTTTTAAACGAGGGTATTCGTGCGTGGATGGCAGCTCAGGATCAGCCTCATGAAAATCTTATATTCCCTGAGGAGGTTCTACCACGTGGAAACGCTCTTTAATGGAACTTTCGTTTTAGCTGGTCGTGACCAAGAAACCACCGGCTTTGCTTGGTGGGCTGGGAATGCCAGACTTATCAATTTGTCCGGTAAACTGCTTGGAGCTCATGTAGCTCATGCCGGATTAATCGTATTCTGGGCCGGAGCAATGAACCTATTTGAAGTGGCCCATTTCGTACCAGAAAAGCCCATGTATGAACAAGGGTTGATTTTACTTCCACACTTAGCTACTCTAGGTTGGGGAGTAGGGCCAGGGGGGGAAGTTCTAGATACTTTTCCGTACTTTGTATCTGGCGTACTTCACCTAATTTCCTCCGCAGTCTTAGGCTTCGGTGGCATTTATCACGCGCTTCTGGGACCCGAGACTCTTGAGGAATCTTTTCCATTCTTTGGTTATGTCTGGAAAGATAGAAATAAAATGACTACAATTTTGGGTATTCACTTAATTTTGTTAGGTCTAGGTGCTTTTCTTCTAGTACTCAAGGCTCTTTATTTTGGCGGTGTATATGATACCTGGGCCCCTGGGGGGGGAGATGTAAGAAAAATTACCAATTTGACCCTTAGTCCCAGTGTTATATTTGGTTATTTACTAAAATCTCCTTTTGGTGGAGAAGGGTGGATTGTTAGTGTAGATGATTTAGAAGATATAATTGGTGGGCATGTATGGTTGGGTTTTATTTGTGTATTTGGCGGAATTTGGCATATTTTAACCAAACCCTTCGCATGGGCTCGCCGTGCATTTGTATGGTCTGGAGAAGCTTACTTGTCTTATAGTTTAGCTGCTTTATCTGTCTTTGGTTTTATCGCTTGTTGTTTTGTATGGTTCAATAATACAGCTTATCCGAGTGAGTTTTATGGACCCACCGGGCCAGAAGCTTCTCAAGCTCAAGCATTTACTTTTCTAGTTAGAGACCAGCGTCTTGGAGCTAATGTGGGATCCGCTCAAGGACCCACAGGTTTAGGTAAATATCTAATGCGTTCCCCAACTGGGGAGGTTATCTTTGGAGGGGAAACTATGCGTTTTTGGGACCTTCGTGCTCCATGGTTAGAACCTCTAAGGGGCCCCAACGGTTTGGACTTGAGTAGGTTGAAAAAAGAGACATACAACCTTGGCAAGAACGACGCTCAGCAGAATATATGACCCACGCTCCTTTAGGCTCTTTAAATTCCGTGGGTGGCGTAGCTACCGAGATCAATGCAGTTAATTATGTCTCTCCTAGAAGTTGGTTATCAACTTCTCATTTTGTTCTAGGATTCTTCTTTTTTGTGGGCCATTTATGGCATGCAGGAAGAGCCCGAGCTGCTGCAGCAGGTTTTGAAAAGGGAATCGATCGTGATTTGGAACCTGTTCTTTACATGAACCCTCTTAACTAAGATTTTCTTATTTATACCTGTTCTACTTTTTTTCTGTTCTGGCTCGGTTATTCCATCTAGCCGAGCCATTCATTCCTTTTTATGAAAGAAAGATAAGGGACAGAAAAAAAAAATAAATAAAAATGAAAGAAACAAACGTATTCAATAAGCAAAAGGAGAGAGAGGGATTCGAACCCTCGATAGTTCCTAGAACTATACCGGTTTTCAAGACCGGAGCTATCAACCACTCAGCCATCTCTCCACAGCCTAATCCTTATTTTACTCCTACAAATAGAACATAGCCATATAAAAAATAAAAAGATTTATTAGCCTCTAGAAAGATATCAGATACAAGTTCCTTTTCGATATATCTCTGTATACTGTATACACGGATACAGGATCCGCTATACCCGCTTGTGAAATAAAGAGTAAATAATCTCTTC
Organism: Triticum urartu; assembly: GCF_056163025.1. NCBI lineage: Eukaryota > Viridiplantae > Streptophyta > Magnoliopsida > Poales > Poaceae > Triticum > Triticum urartu. The sequence goes on along the minus strand of NW_028260259.1, from coordinate 15,418 downwards.
TCACCCCCATATCCAAATAAAAAAGCGGTTTAAGTAATAAATTTGAATTAAAGAGAAGAATCAATGGATTCATGATTAAACCCCTCCTACTTCTTGTATTTTTTTACAATTTTGGTTTAAGTGAGGGATCAAATATGTAGTCAACTTTATTTGATGGTAGCTTGGAGGATTAGAAATATGACTATTGCTTTCCAATTAGCTGTTTTTGCATTAATTGCGACTTCCTCAGTCTTAGTAATTAGTGTACCCCTTGTATTTGCTTCTCCTGATGGTTGGTCAAATAATAAAAATGTTGTATTTTCCGGTACATCATTATGGATTGGACTAGTCTTTCTCGTAGCTATTCTGAATTCTCTCATTTCTTAAATGAAATTTGGTTAATATTTATTAACCCCATAAAAAAGAAATAATAAAGGCCATTTCTTCTAAAAAATTAGAATAGTGAGACGTATTAAAACGCAATTTGCGTTCCGAATTGCTAGCTCTTCTCTTTCAGTATTATGAAATTCCATTCCCATTAGAATATTCATTGACAGATAATAAAAAAAGGAAAACTCTAATATAATAGAAAATGAAATGAAACGGTCGACCCAGACATAGAAGGTCGACCCAGGCGGATATACGCTATAAAATATATACCGTAGCGAGCGTAGTTCAATGGTAAAATATCTCCTTGCCAAGGAGAAGATACGGGTTCGATTCCCGCCGCTCGCCCGCTTAATTTATCAAAGTACTATGATAAAAAGTTTAGTCTAGTTAACTGTTTAACTACTTATATTAAATTAAGTATTAATTAGGTGTTAGTCTAGTGCCGTATCCCTTACTATCTTACCCTTCCTTTGCATCCCACTCAAAAAAAGAGGGCGCTCCAGAGGCAGAAATAGAACTCGCCAACAGAGCTCCAAAAATTGGGTATTAACTGAGACAAACAACGGGCAAACTTTTTTTAAAGGGAAGGGAGAGGTAGACTGTCCCTTTCGTTTCATTTTTATTTTCTGCAGGGTAGGGAGAGGCCTTGCGCCTTCTTTTTTTGAAGGCAAGTGACTTCGCAAACTGCTCAATTTTGCCCTCTAGGGCCGGGAACTAATGAATAAAAAAGGGTTGGATACGCCCCTCTACCATACATATCTAGAGAAATAGAATAGTCCTTTTATACAGACTGCTAAGTGCGGAGACGGGAATCGAACCCGTGACCTCAAGGTTATGAGCCTCGTGAGCTACCAAACTGCTCTACTCCGCTCTGGAGTACCAGAAACTGGTGGACAAAAAAGGCTTGAATACAAGCCTCTAACATGTCTAGACAAATAGAATACTCCTTTTATACAGAATGGAGCGGGTAGCGGGAATCGAACCCGCATCGTTAGCTTGGAAGGCTAGGGGTTATAGTCGACGTTGGTTGATTATTTTTAACGTCTCTAATTCAAAACCGAACATGAAATTTTGATTTCATTCGGCTCCTTTATGGATATTCTCACCACTTAACATCTATGTCAGCTTTTCTATTTGAATGGAACCAAAGCTCTCCGCTTTCTAGATGATCCTTATAGAGTAGGAGATAGAAATTCTATCTAAATTCATCTAATCTACTTACTTCGTTCCCTAATTTCATTCAAGAGATCCTGAGGAAAAGAATTGGGTTTCCACCGAGCTGAAACAATATGCGGATGGTTCTAGTAAACCAAAACTATCGTTTTTTAGCTATTTGGCTTCCTTATTCCTTATTTTAAGAAGATTTAGTTACGATTGGAAATCAACTTTTTTGTATCTTCATCCATAGATCCTTTACTCATATTTTCAAAATTGGAATACTTAATCCAATGCAAAATTATGCTTCGCGACTCTGTACTCATAATCCTATTTTTATTTTGGATGCAATTTAAATTAGTCTTTGGATACAAATCGCCAGAATGTATATTCTTCCTCAATATGCTATTGAGAGGAAAAGGATTTAATCCTTTATAAGAACTAAAGTTTTCATCGGAATATAAAAATAAAAAACTTAAGGATGCCTTAAGTATATCATTTCAAATTCAGTTATTAATAGAACGAATCACACTTTTACCACTAAACTATACCCGCTACATTGTAGATTATGGTATAAATGGTACCCTTTGTCAAGGATAGCCATTTGACAAGAAGGCTAATTCCCCCTTATTGAATCAGATGGAGAAGGTTCATGACACTGAGCCGTTGGTACTTCTACTTCGATCGCTCGCCTTTACTTTAGGATTTAGATAGCCCCTCTGGTCTGTAAAAAAAATCTTTTCTTACCATGCTAATAGCGCCTGAACCAAATGTATTTATTTTGATTAGGATCCTATTCTACGGTTACGACTACAATAATAATTATTTACTTTGCAAGGACGTAAGTGTGTCAGACTGCTAAATTGTTTTATTATTCCTACAATATAAACTAGGGGATATAGGGGGTAACACTGTCCCTATAAATTCCTTTTTTCCTTTTCTTTTTTGTCCAGAATTGAACAAAAAAGAAATTATGGAAGATGTTTTCTTCCCCCATTAAGTCCGAGCCATAGAGTAAGAGTGAGATGAGTTTTCCAAATTCATCATAGACTTTCCCTATGGCTTGATAGAAGTAAGCAGCAAAGAGTCGTAACTTAAAGAAAAAAACGGACAGGGCCGACAGATTTACCTGATGTAAAGAAGATCCTAAAAGTCTCTGATTAGTCGACTCTCTCCATTTAACACTTTCCTCTCTCTCCTTTTTTCCACTGACTCAATTCTAGTTTATTAGATTCTTGTTTAAAAGAATGCAAAAAGTTCAATAGAACTAAGAACACATAAAAAATAGCATAGAGGATCAAGGCCATTACCAAAAGTTCCTCCCAAGGATCCTATATCCTATTGGGTATCTGTTCCCCGCCTTTTCCCGCTAGGATCGGAAATCTTATATTTTCCATATCCATATACCGTTGAATCCTTGGGGTTCCAGAATCCGCCTATTTTACTAGTCTTCGGAAACGGAAAACCCTGAACCAAGAAGAGTTGGATATGTTATGTAGGGTATGTTTTTTTTTATTAATTTTATTTTGAGCTCTCAAGATATCGATATATACATATACAATCTCTACATAATGTCTCTCTCTCTATCTCTATATATTATATATATAATATGTACATTATGCAGTAGACCCATAATGGGAAATCCAAGTGGCTAATTTTTGAATTAAATAAAAAGCCCTTTTAACTCAGTGGTAGAGTAATGCCATGGTAAGGCATAAGTCATCGGTTCAAATCCGATAAAGGGCTTTTTAAATTAGTGGTAGAGTAATCTCGTGCTAAGACGTAAGTCGTTGGTTCGAATCTGATAGAGTACTTTTCTACTAAATTGATTCACTTTTTTTCTTTGTTTTTGAAACTTTCTCTATATTTTTAGAGAATTTTATGACTTAGTGCGGGATGGATGCATTTTTGGTATGAACACTAAATGAAGCACGGAGAATTAATCTATAACGATCAACTAAAAAAAATCCTAGATGAAAACATAACAGAAAAGTTGGAAAAACTCTTTGCTTTGGATCTATTTATACTTTTCGAGTATATTGACAATTCCAAAAAACTGCTCATACTATGATTATAGTATAATCACGAGCGGTTGTATATGGCCCTATCGTCTAGTGATGCCCCTATCGTCTAGTGGTTCAGGACATCTCTCTTTCAAGGAGGCAGCGGGGATTCGACTTCCCCTGGGGGTAGGGAGTATTATGAAAGGAGGTTAATCATAGATTAGCAAAAACCCTAGAATAAATTCTTCCTGGGTCGATGCCCGAGTGGTTAATGGGGACGGACTGTAAATTCGTTGACAATGTCTACGCTGGTTCAAATCCAGCTCGGCCCAAACCAAAAATCTAGGGCTTCGTGAGTATGAACTAAATCCTTTTGTTTTTCTTCCATAAAATAAAATGTCTGATCTATAGAAATAAAAGATAAAGAAAAAAGGGAAATTTTTTTTTCTAATCCATATCTCTCTCATTCCTTTCTTACAAACAAAAGAGTTTTTCTTATTGAAGGCTGGATTATTATCCATTTTTAGTGATAAAAAATCACGACATACTAGTTATGTCACTCTCACTATACCCACGTATAATATAATATGTGGGTATGTAGTATATGATTCGTCTATTTCTTAGAGTACGAAAGACGAATCGAATCTTCTTATGGTTCTATTTAAGAATGGGTATGCCATACACCCCGCGGGGATTGTAGTTCAATTGGTCAGAGCACCGCCCTGTCAAGGCGGAAGCTGCGGGTTCGAGCCCCGTCAGTCCCGAACTAGGGTTCAATGAATGGAGAAATTGATATTTCCTTTTTCCATGAAAAAAAGGGGCAGGGAGCAAGATCAAATACCCACAGGGCACCCTTACTTCACTTTTTTATTTTGCATCTCTCATTAAAGAGGGAGGGAGGGCATATAGGAATTTTTTTTTCACTACTCCCAATCGATAAAGAAAGACACACATACGATATGTGGATTAGTAGAATTTAGGATATTATATTACTCTATCTTTCTTTATGATGATACCATCCTCATCTTAATTTCCTATTCCACTCTTATGGAATAGAGTACCGGTATTTTACCGGAATCCATACATAAATCGTATTCCCTTTTTATTTCAGACCTCTTTTCCCCATCTCACTTCTACTGCTTATTTGGATGTCTATGTGACCCATAGAAAGTGAAAGTTGGTCATATAATACATACATAATTGTATGTATAACTATAAGAAAAAGGAAGGGAAATTGTATAAGATTAAGAAAGTATAAGATTAAGAAAGCTCGTGGGTTAGAGATATAGAAAAGAAAAAGTAGAAAAGGATTAAAAAAGAGGGAATTCCTAATCCAATCAAAAAACCCATTTTGGTCTTAGTGTGGATAGAGGATCTTCCTATGTTATACTATATAACTCTCATCCGTGAAATATAACTCTCATCCATGAATTGATTTGATAGATCCGATATTCATAATATTGAATTGATTCAGTATTATCAGAATGCAAGCCCTACCCTTGAATTTACAAGATACCCCTTTTTCCTCTCCATGGGATTACATCCCGAGTTATTGTGAAAATAAAAAATAAAGAGGTTATGGAAGTCAATATTCTCGCATTTATTGCTACTGCACTGTTCATTCTAGTTCCTACTTCTTTTTTACTTATTATTTATGTAAAAACAGTCAGCCAAAATAATTAATTGGAATTCCAATTAATCATTGAAGAAATTAAAAAGGGATTAAATAAAAAAAATCCAAGTCTTAAATGAAAGGATCTGGTTGGAATCTTAAAGTGTGGTAGAAAGAACTACATATAGTTTTTTCTACGACACTTTAGATTCTTTCTATTATATTATCTTTGAATCTACATAGAATAGATTAGTAGATTGAAATAGTTAAGTAGTCTAATTCAATTTCTTTTTTCATTGCATCCACTTAATTTCAATCAGGTCAAAATAAAAAAATCTAAGACAATTCTTGACCAAAGAATCCATGGAAGGAAAGAAAAATAATATGAAGAATAGACTATAGTAAAAAGTAAAAGGAAATGGAAAATGTGTGATATGCCGTGAATAGTTCCGTGGAAGAAAGTCTAATTTTCTTATGTATAGAACTTTTTTTAACCATTCGTCATTTCTAGTAGAAATTCTGAATTGGTATAATGGCTCTTTCTTACATTACAACTTACAATACAAGAGTTTCTTACAGGAGTGAAACAAAACTAAAGAAAAAGATTAAAGAATAACGTTTGACAAAATGATTAATGCAAAATGATCCATTAAAGAAAAGAATTGATACAACAATTTGATTACTTAATCAATTAGTAGTATCCCTAGAGTCCACTCCTTCCCCATACTACTAGTGAAAGAGAAAATGTAAAGACTACCATTAAAGCAGCCCAAGCGAGACTTACTATATCCATCTAAATTATGTCTCCTATTTCTATGAAGGGATTATTCTACTATTGATCAATAATCATAGTGGAATCAAGGGTACAGAGTCAAAAAGGGATTCCGCCCTAAGGCCATGGATCAATCAGTTCAAGGAATTTACTCCTAACAAATTCTTATAGGAATTCTGGTAGAATTAGAGAGCATTAAAAATACGAGATACTATAGCCCTTTTTTCCTTAAAAAAGAAAGAGTACGGGAATGATGTCCTGAATAGAAGAAGCGGGAATAGGAAGATTTTTTATTCCTTTTGTTACTCTTTTTTTTTTTTTTAAGCAAAGGACGCCCGAATATACCATAAAATTATCGATAGATAAATATTTATTGGATACCTACCTTACCTAATGTTTATTTTTGACCTAAACCCTGCAGCCTTGCTTTGTATCATTCTATGAAAGAATGAAGAGATTTTATCCATAATACAACTCCTAAATTGATTTTTGATCGACCTATTTAATCTGATTCTCGTTAGAATTAAGTAGTCCTTACTTTAGTGTATGTAGGTAACATAAGATGTACGATAAAAAAATGTATAATAATTAGTAAGTCTTGATATTCTTTCGTGGAGTCCCTTCTTGAATCTTAGATTGAAAAAAAAAAAGAATGCCCCTTAGGGACCTTTCTTTGGATACCAAGATTTCTGACATCTTATCCTCGTATTTTAAAATTATCAAATCGAATCTCAATTAAGAACCAATTCAAATTCATATAATAAAAGAATAAGGAAACACTACCTCACCCCTATTGATAACCATTTTGGCCACTACCGTCAAAACAAACCCTAACCCTAGTTTGAGGATAGAACTATGGTATGGTTTCTCTAAACCCAGTATCGGCAGGCCCAGTTACTCTCTTGCCCGAACTTATGCGAAGTAAAAATTTATCGAATTCGATCAGCACTATAAAAAAAACCTAAGTATTTTATTGATCAGGCGGCACCCAGATTTGAACTGGGGATAAAGGATTTGCAGTCCCCTGCCTTACCGCTTGGCCATGCCGCCAAAAAATCCGATCAAAAATCTAGAAAACAGCAAGTATTCATCCACGTTTTCTTACGAAAAGCCCCTTTTATTTTGAATATAATTCTACTTACTTTTTTCCAATCTTTTTCAAAAAATCTATTCCTGCTTTTTTTGATCCAGTTTCTATTATTCTCCTCGATAGATTCTATCTTAAAACATACATTGTTAACACAATAAAACTTCCCATTTCTTTCTATTGAGATGAAAAAGAAGAAAAAGTGGATTTCTATTCACAGGCTGCAAAATTCAGAATAAATTGGAACCGTTAACTAGAATTCTCTTTTTTTTATTGCAGTAGTGAACTACTCTTAAATCGGTATTATCTCCCCCCCCTTCAATGGCATAATAAAATATTATGGCTTTATGCTTAATCCGTGTATAGGTAAACTTTAGGTCCGAACAGCATTATTATCCAAAGATCCCCTTTATGTACATATCTCTATGGGGAATCATGCTTTAATTTTTCAAAGTATTAAATTAAATATCTTGAATAAAAAAAGGAAATTTGCTCTGATATAGAGTATAACCTGACTATCTTGGCGTACCCAAGTGAAATTACGATAAAAGAAAAGCATGGATATGGGGAGAGGTGGATAACTAGATTGGCATGTACTTAAAAAAGGGACTTACTTTATTTTAGAATTCCACAATGAAATACTGAATTTTCTAGCAATTATACTACTCCGATCCGAAATAAAAAAGAACCCTCAAATTATTTTGAGAAATTAAAGTAAGCACGCTATTCTAAATCGAAGTAAAGTCAAACTTTCTAGTATATTATATTACGGCTTTATTACATTCATAGAAAGGAGATAAAATGAGAAATCTTTGCCATCCAATCTGATTAGAATATCATAACATAAAGTATAAGTGGCAGAATTTTTTTTGTAGGAATGTTTTATCAATTCATTTTCATTTCATTTGTACCCCTGGCAAACTCGAACTTTCGTCCAAATGGTCTCTATTCATATGTATGAAATACATATATGAAATACGTATGTGGAGTTCCCTAGAATTTCATGTGATTCAGTAAACAGAATATAGATTCCATGATTGCTAGATCGATCCATAGGGATTGATGAAGAGTGAGCTGATAATGGAATTTTTCTTTGATAAACAGGAAACTTAAGATTAAGATGCTCCGGAATGGAAACGAGGGAATGTCCACAATACCCGGATTTAGTCAGATCCAATTCGAGGGATTTTGTAGGTTCATTAATCAAGCCTTGGCAGAAGAACTTGACAAGTTTCCAACAATTAAAGATCCAGATCACGAAATTGCATTTCAATTATTTGCGAAAGGATATCAACTGCTAGAACCCTCGATAAAAGAAAGAGATGCTGTGTATGAATCACTCACCTATTCTTCCGAATTATATGTATCTGCGAGATTAATTTTTGGTTTCGATGTGCAAAAGCAAACCATTTCTATCGGAAACATTCCTATAATGAATTCCTTAGGAACCTTTATTATAAATGGAATATACCGAATTGTGATCAATCAAATATTGCTAAGTCCTGGTATTTACTACCGCTCGGAATTAGATCATAAGGGAATTTCTATCTACACTGGCACTATAATATCAGATTGGGGGGGGAGATCGGAATTAGCAATTGATAAAAAAGAAAGGATATGGGCTCGCGTGAGTAGAAAACAAAAGATATCTATTCTAGTTCTATCATCAGCTATGGGTTCGAATCTAAGAGAAATTCTGGATAATGTTTCCTACCCTGAAATTTTCTTGTCTTTCCCGAATGCTAAAGAGAAGAAGAGGATTGAGTCAAAAGAAAAAGCTATTTTGGAGTTTTATCAACAATTTGCTTGTGTAGGTGGGGACCTGGTATTTTCGGAGTCCTTATGCGAGGAATTACAAAAGAAATTTTTTCAACAAAAATGTGAATTAGGAAGGATTGGTCGACGAAATATGAATCGGAGACTTAATCTTGATATTCCTCAGAACAATACATTCTTGTTACCACGAGATGTATTGGCCGCTACGGATCATTTGATTGGAATGAAATTTGGAACGGGTATACTTGACGATGACGATATGAATCACTTGAAAAATAAACGTATTCGTTCGGTTGCGGATCTGTTACAAGATCAATTCGGATTGGCTCTTGGTCGTTTACAACATGCAGTTCAAAAAACTATTCGTAGAGTATTCATACGTCAATCGAAACCGACTCCCCAAACTTTGGTAACTCCAACTTCAACTTCAATTTTATTAATAACTACTTATGAGACCTTTTTTGGCACATACCCGTTATCTCAAGTTTTTGATCAAACGAATCCATTGACACAAACTGTTCATGGGCGAAAAGTGAGTTGTTTAGGTCCTGGAGGGTTGACGGGGAGAACCGCAAGTTTTCGGAGCCGAGATATTCATCCGAGTCACTATGGGCGTATTTGTCCAATTGACACGTCTGAAGGAATCAATGTTGGACTTACTGGATCCTTAACAATTCATGCGAGAATTGATCACTTGTGGGGATCCATAGAGAGTCCGTTTTATGAAATATCTGCTGAGAAAGCAAAAGAAAAAAAAGAGAGACAGGTGGTTTATCTATCACCAAATAGAGATGAATATTATATGATAGCAGCAGGAAATTCTTTGTCCTTGAATCAAGGTATTCAGGAAGAACAGGTTGTTCCGGCTAGATACCGTCAAGAATTCTTGACTATTGCATGGGAACAGATTCATGTTAGAAGTATTTTTCCTTTCCAATATTTTTCTATTGGGGGTTCTCTCATTCCTTTTATTGAGCACAATGATGCGAATCGGGCTTTAATGAGTTCTAATATGCAGCGCCAAGCAGTTCCGCTTTCTCGGTCCGAGAAATGCATTGTTGGAACTGGATTGGAACGCCAAACAGCTCTAGATTCGAGGGTTTCCATTATAGCCGAACGCGAGGGAAAGATCATTTCTACTGATAGTCATAAGATACTTTTATCAAGTAGTGGGAAGACTATAAGTATTCCTTTAGTTAACCACCGTCGCTCTAACAAAAATACTTGTATGCACCAAAAACCCCGGGTTCCACGGGGTAAATCCATTAAAAAAGGACAAATTTTAGCAGAAGGAGCTGCTACAATTGGGGGCGAACTTGCTTTAGGAAAAAACGTATTAGTAGCTTATATGCCATGGGAAGGTTACAATTTTGAAGACGCAGTACTAATTAGCGAACGTTTGGTATATGAAGATATTTATACCTCTTTTCACATCCGGAAATATGAAATTCAGACGGATACGACAAGCCAGGGCTCCGCTGAAAAAATCACTAAAGAAATACCACATCTAGAAGAACATTTACTCCGCAATTTGGACAGAAATGGAGTTGTTAGGTTGGGATCCTGGGTAGAAACTGGTGATATTTTAGTAGGTAAATTAACGCCTCAGATAGCGAGCGAATCATCTTATATCGCGGAAGCTGGATTATTACGGGCCATATTTGGCCTTGAGGTTTCCACTTCAAAAGAAACTTCTCTGAAATTACCTATAGGTGGAAGAGGGCGCGTTATCGATGTGAAATGGATCCAAAGGGACCCGCTCGACATAATGGTTCGTGTATATATTTTACAGAAACGTGAAATCAAAGTTGGGGATAAAGTAGCCGGAAGACATGGGAATAAAGGGATCATTTCCAAAATTTTGCCTAGGCAAGATATGCCCTATTTGCAAGATGGAACACCCGTTGATATGGTCTTCAATCCCTTAGGAGTACCCTCCCGAATGAATGTGGGACAAATATTTGAAAGCTCGCTCGGATTAGCGGGGGATCTGCTAAAGAAACATTATAGAATAGCACCCTTTGATGAGAGATATGAGCAAGAGGCTTCAAGAAAACTTGTGTTTTCAGAATTATATGAAGCCAGTAAAGAAACAAAAAATCCATGGGTATTTGAACCCGAGTACCCGGGAAAAAGCAGAATATTTGATGGAAGAACAGGCGACCCCTTTGAGCAACCTGTTCTAATAGGGAAGTCCTATATCTTAAAATTAATTCATCAAGTTGATGAGAAAATTCATGGGCGTTCTACTGGGCCCTACTCACTTGTTACACAACAACCGGTTAGAGGAAGAGCCAAGCAAGGGGGACAACGAGTAGGAGAAATGGAAGTTTGGGCTTTAGAAGGATTTGGTGTTGCTCATATTTTACAAGAGATACTTACTTATAAATCTGACCATCTTATAGCTCGCCAAGAAATACTTAATGCTACGATCTGGGGAAAAAGAATACCTAATCATGAGGATCCTCCAGAATCTTTTCGAGTGCTCGTTCGAGAACTACGATCTTTGGCTCTAGAACTGAATCATTTCCTTGTATCTGAAAAGAACTTCCAGGTTAATAGGGAGGAAGTTTGATCGGAATAAATATAAATTCTTTTCTTATTTCTATTTTATGATTGACCAATATAAACATCAACAACTTCAAATTGGACTCGTTTCCCCTCAACAAATAAAGGCTTGGGCTAACAAAAACCTACCTAATGGAGAAGTCGTTGGCGAAGTCACAAGGCCCTCTACTTTTCATTATAAAACCGATAAACCAGAAAAAGATGGATTGTTTTGCGAAAGAATCTTTGGACCCATAAAAAGCGGGATTTGCGCTTGTGGCAATTCTCGAGCGAGCGGAGCTGAAAACGAAGACGAAAGATTTTGCCAAAAATGCGGGGTCGAATTTGTGGATTCTCGGATACGAAGATATCAAATGGGATACATCAAACTCGCATGTCCCGTGACTCATGTGTGGTATTTGAAAGGTCTTCCTAGTTATATCGCGAATCTTTTAGATAAACCTCTTAAGAAGTTGGAGGGCCTAGTATACGGCGATTTCTCTTTTGCTAGGCCCAGCACTAAAAAACCCACTTTTTTACGATTACGAGGTTTATTCGAAGAGGAAATTGCATCCTGTAACCACAGCATTTCTCCCTTTTTTTCTACCCCAGGCTTTGCAACATTTCGAAATCGGGAAATTGCGACAGGAGCAGGTGCTATTAGAGAACAATTAGCAGATTTGGATTTGCGAATTATTATAGAGAATTCTTTGGTCGAATGGAAGGAATTAGAAGACGAGGGGTATAGTGGAGATGAGTGGGAAGATAGAAAAAGACGAATAAGAAAAGTTTTTTTGATTAGACGCATGCAATTGGCGAAACATTTTATTCAAACAAATGTAGAACCAGAATGGATGGTTTTGTGCTTATTACCGGTTCTTCCTCCCGAATTGAGACCTATTGTTTATAGGTCTGGAGATAAAGTAGTGACTTCAGACATTAATGAACTTTATAAGAGAGTTATCCGTCGGAACAACAATCTTGCCTATCTATTAAAAAGAAGTGAATTAGCGCCAGCAGATTTAGTAATGTGCCAGGAAAAATTGGTACAAGAAGCCGTGGATACACTTCTTGATAGTGGGTCCCGCGGGCAACCGACGAGGGATGGTCACAATAAAGTATACAAATCACTTTCAGATGTAATTGAAGGTAAAGAGGGAAGGTTTCGCGAGACTCTGCTTGGGAAACGGGTCGATTACTCGGGGCGTTCTGTCATTGTTGTGGGTCCTTCGCTTTCATTACATCAATGTGGATTACCTCTAGAGATAGCAATAAAGCTTTTTCAGCTATTTGTAATTCGCGATTTAATCACGAAACGCGCCACTTCTAATGTAAGGATTGCTAAAAGGAAAATTTGGGAAAAAGAACCCATTGTATGGGAAATACTTCAAGAAGTTATGCGGGGACATCCTGTACTGTTAAATAGAGCACCTACCCTGCATAGATTAGGCATACAGGCCTTTCAACCCACTTTAGTAGAGGGGCGTACTATTTCTTTACACCCATTAGTGTGTAAGGGTTTCAATGCGGACTTTGATGGAGATCAAATGGCTGTTCATCTACCTTTATCCTTGGAAGCTCAGGCAGAAGCCCGTTTACTTATGTTTTCTCATATGAATCTCTTATCTCCCGCTATTGGGGATCCTATTTGCGTACCAACCCAAGACATGCTTATCGGGCTTTATGTATTAACGATTGGAAAGCGTCGAGGTATTTGTGCAAATAGATATAATAGTTGCAGAAACTACCCAAATCTAAAAGTAAATTACAATAATAATAATAATTTTAAATATAGGAAAGATAAAGAACCCCATTTTTCTAGTTCTTATGATGCACTGGGAGCTTATAGACAAAAACTAATCAGTTTAGATAGTCCCTTGTGGCTACGATGGAACCTGGATCAACGCGTCATTGGGTCAAGAGAAGTTCCGATTGAAGTTCAATATGAATCTTTGGGGACTTATCATGAGATTTATGCCCACTATCTAATAATGGGAAATAGAAAAAAAGAAATTCGTTCGATATACATTCGAACCACTCTTGGTCATATTTCTTTTTATAGAGAAATAGAGGAAGCCATACAAGGATTTAGTCAGGCCTATTCATACACTACCTAAACAAGAAAGTTAGATTCGGCGATGCCCCTCCCCTTTCGGGGGGCATTCCGATTTCCCTAGTATCATCATTATTTGCCACGCGAATCCAGATTGAGATTGAGGCAATTAAGTTAATTAAATTTTCGAATCACTGACTCAGGCCCATTGTCGAATCCTACTCAGCAATTGTCGAATCCTACTCAGCCGAAAAGGGGGTACTTATGTATGGCGGAACGGGCCAATCTGGTCTTTCATAATAAAGAGATAGACGGAACTGGTATGAAACGACTTATTAGCAGATTAATAGATCATTTTGGAATGGGATATACATCCCATATACTGGATCAACTAAAGACTCTGGGCTTCCATCAAGCCACTACTACATCGATTTCGTTAGGAATCGAGGATCTTTTAACAATACCCTCTAAGGGATGGTTAGTCCAAGACGCGGAACAACAGAGTTTTCTTTTGGAGAAACACTATTATTATGGGGCTGTACACGCGGTAGAAAAATTACGCCAATCTGTTGAGATATGGTATGCGACAAGTGAATATTTGAAACAAGAAATGAATTCAAATTTTCGGATAACGGATCCTTCTAATCCAGTCTATCTAATGTCTTTTTCAGGAGCCAGAGGAAATGCATCTCAAGTACACCAATTAGTAGGTATGAGAGGATTAATGTCGGACCCTCAAGGACAAATGATTGATTTACCTATTCAAAGCAATTTACGCGAGGGACTTTCTTTGACAGAATATATAATTTCCTGCTATGGAGCCCGCAAAGGGGTTGTAGATACTGCTGTGCGAACAGCAGATGCTGGATATCTTACACGTAGACTTGTTGAAGTAGTTCAACATATTATTGTGCGTAGAAGAGATTGTGGTACTATCCGAGGTATTTCTGTAAGTCCTCAAAATGGGATGACGGAAAAACTTTTTGTCCAAACACTAATTGGTCGTGTATTAGCAGACGATATATATATCGGTTCACGATGCATTGCCGCGCGAAATCAAGATATTGGAATTGGATTAGTCAATCGATTCATAACTGCCTTTCGAGCACAACCATTTCGAGCACAACCAATATATATTAGAACCCCCTTTACTTGCCGAAGCACTTCTTGGATCTGTCAATTATGCTATGGCCGGAGTCCTACTCATAGTGATCTGGTCGAATTGGGAGAAGCCGTAGGTATTATTGCAGGTCAATCAATTGGGGAGCCAGGGACTCAACTAACATTAAGAACTTTTCATACTGGCGGAGTATTCACAGGGGGTACTGCCGACCTTGTACGATCCCCTTCGAATGGAAAAATAAAATTCAATGAGAATTTGGTTCACCCCACACGTACCCGTCATGGGCAGCCTGCTTTTCTATGTTATATAGACTTGCATGTAACTATTCAGAGTCAAGATATTCTATATAGTGTGAATATTCCCTCAAAAAGCTTGATTCTAGTGCAAAATGATCAATATGTAAAATCCGAACAAGTAATTGCGGAGATTCGTGCCGGAACGTCCACTTTACATTTTAAAGAAAGGGTACAAAAGCATATTTATTCTGAATCAGACGGCGAAATGCACTGGAGTACTGATGTTTACCATGCGCCCGAATATCAATATGGTAATCTTCGCCGATTACCAAAAACAAGCCATTTATGGATATTGTCAGTAAGTATGTGCAGATCCAGTATAGCGTCTTTTTCACTCCACAAGGATCAAGATCAAATGAATACTTATGGTAAAAAAGATAGGGAAATTCTTGATTATTCAACGTCGGATCGAATCATGTCCAATGGCCATTGGAATTTTATCTATCCTTCTATTTTTCAAGATAATTCAGATTTGTTGGCGAAAAAGCGAAGAAATAGGTTCGTCATTCCATTACAATATCATCAAGAACAAGAGAAAGAACTAATATCCTGTTTTGGGATTTCGATTGAAATCCCCCTTATGGGTGTTTTACGTAGAAATACTATTTTTGCTTATTTTGACGAT
>NW_028260258.1:0-25252 GCF_056163025.1 Triticum urartu | reverse complement strand
AAATCCGATAAAGGGCTTTTTAAATTAGTGGTAGAGTAATCTCGTGCTAAGACGTAAGTCGTTGGTTCGAATCTGATAGAGTACTTTTCTACTAAATTGATTCACTTTTTTTCTTTGTTTTTGAAACTTTCTCTATATTTTTAGAGAATTTTATGACTTAGTGCGGGATGGATGCATTTTTGGTATGAACACTAAATGAAGCACGGAGAATTAATCTATAACGATCAACTAAAAAAAATCCTAGATGAAAACATAACAGAAAAGTTGGAAAAACTCTTTGCTTTGGATCTATTTATACTTTTCGAGTATATTGACAATTCCAAAAAACTGCTCATACTATGATTATAGTATAATCACGAGCGGTTGTATATGGCCCTATCGTCTAGTGATGCCCCTATCGTCTAGTGGTTCAGGACATCTCTCTTTCAAGGAGGCAGCGGGGATTCGACTTCCCCTGGGGGTAGGGAGTATTATGAAAGGAGGTTAATCATAGATTAGCAAAAACCCTAGAATAAATTCTTCCTGGGTCGATGCCCGAGTGGTTAATGGGGACGGACTGTAAATTCGTTGACAATGTCTACGCTGGTTCAAATCCAGCTCGGCCCAAACCAAAAATCTAGGGCTTCGTGAGTATGAACTAAATCCTTTTGTTTTTCTTCCATAAAATAAAATGTCTGATCTATAGAAATAAAAGATAAAGAAAAAAGGGAAATTTTTTTTTCTAATCCATATCTCTCTCATTCCTTTCTTACAAACAAAAGAGTTTTTCTTATTGAAGGCTGGATTATTATCCATTTTTAGTGATAAAAAATCACGACATACTAGTTATGTCACTCTCACTATACCCACGTATAATATAATATGTGGGTATGTAGTATATGATTCGTCTATTTCTTAGAGTACGAAAGACGAATCGAATCTTCTTATGGTTCTATTTAAGAATGGGTATGCCATACACCCCGCGGGGATTGTAGTTCAATTGGTCAGAGCACCGCCCTGTCAAGGCGGAAGCTGCGGGTTCGAGCCCCGTCAGTCCCGAACTAGGGTTCAATGAATGGAGAAATTGATATTTCCTTTTTCCATGAAAAAAAGGGGCAGGGAGCAAGATCAAATACCCACAGGGCACCCTTACTTCACTTTTTTATTTTGCATCTCTCATTAAAGAGGGAGGGAGGGCATATAGGAATTTTTTTTTCACTACTCCCAATCGATAAAGAAAGACACACATACGATATGTGGATTAGTAGAATTTAGGATATTATATTACTCTATCTTTCTTTATGATGATACCATCCTCATCTTAATTTCCTATTCCACTCTTATGGAATAGAGTACCGGTATTTTACCGGAATCCATACATAAATCGTATTCCCTTTTTATTTCAGACCTCTTTTCCCCATCTCACTTCTACTGCTTATTTGGATGTCTATGTGACCCATAGAAAGTGAAAGTTGGTCATATAATACATACATAATTGTATGTATAACTATAAGAAAAAGGAAGGGAAATTGTATAAGATTAAGAAAGTATAAGATTAAGAAAGCTCGTGGGTTAGAGATATAGAAAAGAAAAAGTAGAAAAGGATTAAAAAAGAGGGAATTCCTAATCCAATCAAAAAACCCATTTTGGTCTTAGTGTGGATAGAGGATCTTCCTATGTTATACTATATAACTCTCATCCGTGAAATATAACTCTCATCCATGAATTGATTTGATAGATCCGATATTCATAATATTGAATTGATTCAGTATTATCAGAATGCAAGCCCTACCCTTGAATTTACAAGATACCCCTTTTTCCTCTCCATGGGATTACATCCCGAGTTATTGTGAAAATAAAAAATAAAGAGGTTATGGAAGTCAATATTCTCGCATTTATTGCTACTGCACTGTTCATTCTAGTTCCTACTTCTTTTTTACTTATTATTTATGTAAAAACAGTCAGCCAAAATAATTAATTGGAATTCCAATTAATCATTGAAGAAATTAAAAAGGGATTAAATAAAAAAAATCCAAGTCTTAAATGAAAGGATCTGGTTGGAATCTTAAAGTGTGGTAGAAAGAACTACATATAGTTTTTTCTACGACACTTTAGATTCTTTCTATTATATTATCTTTGAATCTACATAGAATAGATTAGTAGATTGAAATAGTTAAGTAGTCTAATTCAATTTCTTTTTTCATTGCATCCACTTAATTTCAATCAGGTCAAAATAAAAAAATCTAAGACAATTCTTGACCAAAGAATCCATGGAAGGAAAGAAAAATAATATGAAGAATAGACTATAGTAAAAAGTAAAAGGAAATGGAAAATGTGTGATATGCCGTGAATAGTTCCGTGGAAGAAAGTCTAATTTTCTTATGTATAGAACTTTTTTTAACCATTCGTCATTTCTAGTAGAAATTCTGAATTGGTATAATGGCTCTTTCTTACATTACAACTTACAATACAAGAGTTTCTTACAGGAGTGAAACAAAACTAAAGAAAAAGATTAAAGAATAACGTTTGACAAAATGATTAATGCAAAATGATCCATTAAAGAAAAGAATTGATACAACAATTTGATTACTTAATCAATTAGTAGTATCCCTAGAGTCCACTCCTTCCCCATACTACTAGTGAAAGAGAAAATGTAAAGACTACCATTAAAGCAGCCCAAGCGAGACTTACTATATCCATCTAAATTATGTCTCCTATTTCTATGAAGGGATTATTCTACTATTGATCAATAATCATAGTGGAATCAAGGGTACAGAGTCAAAAAGGGATTCCGCCCTAAGGCCATGGATCAATCAGTTCAAGGAATTTACTCCTAACAAATTCTTATAGGAATTCTGGTAGAATTAGAGAGCATTAAAAATACGAGATACTATAGCCCTTTTTTCCTTAAAAAAGAAAGAGTACGGGAATGATGTCCTGAATAGAAGAAGCGGGAATAGGAAGATTTTTTATTCCTTTTGTTACTCTTTTTTTTTTTTTTAAGCAAAGGACGCCCGAATATACCATAAAATTATCGATAGATAAATATTTATTGGATACCTACCTTACCTAATGTTTATTTTTGACCTAAACCCTGCAGCCTTGCTTTGTATCATTCTATGAAAGAATGAAGAGATTTTATCCATAATACAACTCCTAAATTGATTTTTGATCGACCTATTTAATCTGATTCTCGTTAGAATTAAGTAGTCCTTACTTTAGTGTATGTAGGTAACATAAGATGTACGATAAAAAAATGTATAATAATTAGTAAGTCTTGATATTCTTTCGTGGAGTCCCTTCTTGAATCTTAGATTGAAAAAAAAAAAGAATGCCCCTTAGGGACCTTTCTTTGGATACCAAGATTTCTGACATCTTATCCTCGTATTTTAAAATTATCAAATCGAATCTCAATTAAGAACCAATTCAAATTCATATAATAAAAGAATAAGGAAACACTACCTCACCCCTATTGATAACCATTTTGGCCACTACCGTCAAAACAAACCCTAACCCTAGTTTGAGGATAGAACTATGGTATGGTTTCTCTAAACCCAGTATCGGCAGGCCCAGTTACTCTCTTGCCCGAACTTATGCGAAGTAAAAATTTATCGAATTCGATCAGCACTATAAAAAAAACCTAAGTATTTTATTGATCAGGCGGCACCCAGATTTGAACTGGGGATAAAGGATTTGCAGTCCCCTGCCTTACCGCTTGGCCATGCCGCCAAAAAATCCGATCAAAAATCTAGAAAACAGCAAGTATTCATCCACGTTTTCTTACGAAAAGCCCCTTTTATTTTGAATATAATTCTACTTACTTTTTTCCAATCTTTTTCAAAAAATCTATTCCTGCTTTTTTTGATCCAGTTTCTATTATTCTCCTCGATAGATTCTATCTTAAAACATACATTGTTAACACAATAAAACTTCCCATTTCTTTCTATTGAGATGAAAAAGAAGAAAAAGTGGATTTCTATTCACAGGCTGCAAAATTCAGAATAAATTGGAACCGTTAACTAGAATTCTCTTTTTTTTATTGCAGTAGTGAACTACTCTTAAATCGGTATTATCTCCCCCCCCTTCAATGGCATAATAAAATATTATGGCTTTATGCTTAATCCGTGTATAGGTAAACTTTAGGTCCGAACAGCATTATTATCCAAAGATCCCCTTTATGTACATATCTCTATGGGGAATCATGCTTTAATTTTTCAAAGTATTAAATTAAATATCTTGAATAAAAAAAGGAAATTTGCTCTGATATAGAGTATAACCTGACTATCTTGGCGTACCCAAGTGAAATTACGATAAAAGAAAAGCATGGATATGGGGAGAGGTGGATAACTAGATTGGCATGTACTTAAAAAAGGGACTTACTTTATTTTAGAATTCCACAATGAAATACTGAATTTTCTAGCAATTATACTACTCCGATCCGAAATAAAAAAGAACCCTCAAATTATTTTGAGAAATTAAAGTAAGCACGCTATTCTAAATCGAAGTAAAGTCAAACTTTCTAGTATATTATATTACGGCTTTATTACATTCATAGAAAGGAGATAAAATGAGAAATCTTTGCCATCCAATCTGATTAGAATATCATAACATAAAGTATAAGTGGCAGAATTTTTTTTGTAGGAATGTTTTATCAATTCATTTTCATTTCATTTGTACCCCTGGCAAACTCGAACTTTCGTCCAAATGGTCTCTATTCATATGTATGAAATACATATATGAAATACGTATGTGGAGTTCCCTAGAATTTCATGTGATTCAGTAAACAGAATATAGATTCCATGATTGCTAGATCGATCCATAGGGATTGATGAAGAGTGAGCTGATAATGGAATTTTTCTTTGATAAACAGGAAACTTAAGATTAAGATGCTCCGGAATGGAAACGAGGGAATGTCCACAATACCCGGATTTAGTCAGATCCAATTCGAGGGATTTTGTAGGTTCATTAATCAAGCCTTGGCAGAAGAACTTGACAAGTTTCCAACAATTAAAGATCCAGATCACGAAATTGCATTTCAATTATTTGCGAAAGGATATCAACTGCTAGAACCCTCGATAAAAGAAAGAGATGCTGTGTATGAATCACTCACCTATTCTTCCGAATTATATGTATCTGCGAGATTAATTTTTGGTTTCGATGTGCAAAAGCAAACCATTTCTATCGGAAACATTCCTATAATGAATTCCTTAGGAACCTTTATTATAAATGGAATATACCGAATTGTGATCAATCAAATATTGCTAAGTCCTGGTATTTACTACCGCTCGGAATTAGATCATAAGGGAATTTCTATCTACACTGGCACTATAATATCAGATTGGGGGGGGAGATCGGAATTAGCAATTGATAAAAAAGAAAGGATATGGGCTCGCGTGAGTAGAAAACAAAAGATATCTATTCTAGTTCTATCATCAGCTATGGGTTCGAATCTAAGAGAAATTCTGGATAATGTTTCCTACCCTGAAATTTTCTTGTCTTTCCCGAATGCTAAAGAGAAGAAGAGGATTGAGTCAAAAGAAAAAGCTATTTTGGAGTTTTATCAACAATTTGCTTGTGTAGGTGGGGACCTGGTATTTTCGGAGTCCTTATGCGAGGAATTACAAAAGAAATTTTTTCAACAAAAATGTGAATTAGGAAGGATTGGTCGACGAAATATGAATCGGAGACTTAATCTTGATATTCCTCAGAACAATACATTCTTGTTACCACGAGATGTATTGGCCGCTACGGATCATTTGATTGGAATGAAATTTGGAACGGGTATACTTGACGATGACGATATGAATCACTTGAAAAATAAACGTATTCGTTCGGTTGCGGATCTGTTACAAGATCAATTCGGATTGGCTCTTGGTCGTTTACAACATGCAGTTCAAAAAACTATTCGTAGAGTATTCATACGTCAATCGAAACCGACTCCCCAAACTTTGGTAACTCCAACTTCAACTTCAATTTTATTAATAACTACTTATGAGACCTTTTTTGGCACATACCCGTTATCTCAAGTTTTTGATCAAACGAATCCATTGACACAAACTGTTCATGGGCGAAAAGTGAGTTGTTTAGGTCCTGGAGGGTTGACGGGGAGAACCGCAAGTTTTCGGAGCCGAGATATTCATCCGAGTCACTATGGGCGTATTTGTCCAATTGACACGTCTGAAGGAATCAATGTTGGACTTACTGGATCCTTAACAATTCATGCGAGAATTGATCACTTGTGGGGATCCATAGAGAGTCCGTTTTATGAAATATCTGCTGAGAAAGCAAAAGAAAAAAAAGAGAGACAGGTGGTTTATCTATCACCAAATAGAGATGAATATTATATGATAGCAGCAGGAAATTCTTTGTCCTTGAATCAAGGTATTCAGGAAGAACAGGTTGTTCCGGCTAGATACCGTCAAGAATTCTTGACTATTGCATGGGAACAGATTCATGTTAGAAGTATTTTTCCTTTCCAATATTTTTCTATTGGGGGTTCTCTCATTCCTTTTATTGAGCACAATGATGCGAATCGGGCTTTAATGAGTTCTAATATGCAGCGCCAAGCAGTTCCGCTTTCTCGGTCCGAGAAATGCATTGTTGGAACTGGATTGGAACGCCAAACAGCTCTAGATTCGAGGGTTTCCATTATAGCCGAACGCGAGGGAAAGATCATTTCTACTGATAGTCATAAGATACTTTTATCAAGTAGTGGGAAGACTATAAGTATTCCTTTAGTTAACCACCGTCGCTCTAACAAAAATACTTGTATGCACCAAAAACCCCGGGTTCCACGGGGTAAATCCATTAAAAAAGGACAAATTTTAGCAGAAGGAGCTGCTACAATTGGGGGCGAACTTGCTTTAGGAAAAAACGTATTAGTAGCTTATATGCCATGGGAAGGTTACAATTTTGAAGACGCAGTACTAATTAGCGAACGTTTGGTATATGAAGATATTTATACCTCTTTTCACATCCGGAAATATGAAATTCAGACGGATACGACAAGCCAGGGCTCCGCTGAAAAAATCACTAAAGAAATACCACATCTAGAAGAACATTTACTCCGCAATTTGGACAGAAATGGAGTTGTTAGGTTGGGATCCTGGGTAGAAACTGGTGATATTTTAGTAGGTAAATTAACGCCTCAGATAGCGAGCGAATCATCTTATATCGCGGAAGCTGGATTATTACGGGCCATATTTGGCCTTGAGGTTTCCACTTCAAAAGAAACTTCTCTGAAATTACCTATAGGTGGAAGAGGGCGCGTTATCGATGTGAAATGGATCCAAAGGGACCCGCTCGACATAATGGTTCGTGTATATATTTTACAGAAACGTGAAATCAAAGTTGGGGATAAAGTAGCCGGAAGACATGGGAATAAAGGGATCATTTCCAAAATTTTGCCTAGGCAAGATATGCCCTATTTGCAAGATGGAACACCCGTTGATATGGTCTTCAATCCCTTAGGAGTACCCTCCCGAATGAATGTGGGACAAATATTTGAAAGCTCGCTCGGATTAGCGGGGGATCTGCTAAAGAAACATTATAGAATAGCACCCTTTGATGAGAGATATGAGCAAGAGGCTTCAAGAAAACTTGTGTTTTCAGAATTATATGAAGCCAGTAAAGAAACAAAAAATCCATGGGTATTTGAACCCGAGTACCCGGGAAAAAGCAGAATATTTGATGGAAGAACAGGCGACCCCTTTGAGCAACCTGTTCTAATAGGGAAGTCCTATATCTTAAAATTAATTCATCAAGTTGATGAGAAAATTCATGGGCGTTCTACTGGGCCCTACTCACTTGTTACACAACAACCGGTTAGAGGAAGAGCCAAGCAAGGGGGACAACGAGTAGGAGAAATGGAAGTTTGGGCTTTAGAAGGATTTGGTGTTGCTCATATTTTACAAGAGATACTTACTTATAAATCTGACCATCTTATAGCTCGCCAAGAAATACTTAATGCTACGATCTGGGGAAAAAGAATACCTAATCATGAGGATCCTCCAGAATCTTTTCGAGTGCTCGTTCGAGAACTACGATCTTTGGCTCTAGAACTGAATCATTTCCTTGTATCTGAAAAGAACTTCCAGGTTAATAGGGAGGAAGTTTGATCGGAATAAATATAAATTCTTTTCTTATTTCTATTTTATGATTGACCAATATAAACATCAACAACTTCAAATTGGACTCGTTTCCCCTCAACAAATAAAGGCTTGGGCTAACAAAAACCTACCTAATGGAGAAGTCGTTGGCGAAGTCACAAGGCCCTCTACTTTTCATTATAAAACCGATAAACCAGAAAAAGATGGATTGTTTTGCGAAAGAATCTTTGGACCCATAAAAAGCGGGATTTGCGCTTGTGGCAATTCTCGAGCGAGCGGAGCTGAAAACGAAGACGAAAGATTTTGCCAAAAATGCGGGGTCGAATTTGTGGATTCTCGGATACGAAGATATCAAATGGGATACATCAAACTCGCATGTCCCGTGACTCATGTGTGGTATTTGAAAGGTCTTCCTAGTTATATCGCGAATCTTTTAGATAAACCTCTTAAGAAGTTGGAGGGCCTAGTATACGGCGATTTCTCTTTTGCTAGGCCCAGCACTAAAAAACCCACTTTTTTACGATTACGAGGTTTATTCGAAGAGGAAATTGCATCCTGTAACCACAGCATTTCTCCCTTTTTTTCTACCCCAGGCTTTGCAACATTTCGAAATCGGGAAATTGCGACAGGAGCAGGTGCTATTAGAGAACAATTAGCAGATTTGGATTTGCGAATTATTATAGAGAATTCTTTGGTCGAATGGAAGGAATTAGAAGACGAGGGGTATAGTGGAGATGAGTGGGAAGATAGAAAAAGACGAATAAGAAAAGTTTTTTTGATTAGACGCATGCAATTGGCGAAACATTTTATTCAAACAAATGTAGAACCAGAATGGATGGTTTTGTGCTTATTACCGGTTCTTCCTCCCGAATTGAGACCTATTGTTTATAGGTCTGGAGATAAAGTAGTGACTTCAGACATTAATGAACTTTATAAGAGAGTTATCCGTCGGAACAACAATCTTGCCTATCTATTAAAAAGAAGTGAATTAGCGCCAGCAGATTTAGTAATGTGCCAGGAAAAATTGGTACAAGAAGCCGTGGATACACTTCTTGATAGTGGGTCCCGCGGGCAACCGACGAGGGATGGTCACAATAAAGTATACAAATCACTTTCAGATGTAATTGAAGGTAAAGAGGGAAGGTTTCGCGAGACTCTGCTTGGGAAACGGGTCGATTACTCGGGGCGTTCTGTCATTGTTGTGGGTCCTTCGCTTTCATTACATCAATGTGGATTACCTCTAGAGATAGCAATAAAGCTTTTTCAGCTATTTGTAATTCGCGATTTAATCACGAAACGCGCCACTTCTAATGTAAGGATTGCTAAAAGGAAAATTTGGGAAA
This sequence comes from Triticum urartu, assembly GCF_056163025.1. Taxonomy (NCBI): domain Eukaryota; kingdom Viridiplantae; phylum Streptophyta; class Magnoliopsida; order Poales; family Poaceae; genus Triticum; species Triticum urartu. The sequence continues at coordinate 15,822 of NW_028260258.1, read as the reverse complement.
AAGAACCCATTGTATGGGAAATACTTCAAGAAGTTATGCGGGGACATCCTGTACTGTTAAATAGAGCACCTACCCTGCATAGATTAGGCATACAGGCCTTTCAACCCACTTTAGTAGAGGGGCGTACTATTTCTTTACACCCATTAGTGTGTAAGGGTTTCAATGCGGACTTTGATGGAGATCAAATGGCTGTTCATCTACCTTTATCCTTGGAAGCTCAGGCAGAAGCCCGTTTACTTATGTTTTCTCATATGAATCTCTTATCTCCCGCTATTGGGGATCCTATTTGCGTACCAACCCAAGACATGCTTATCGGGCTTTATGTATTAACGATTGGAAAGCGTCGAGGTATTTGTGCAAATAGATATAATAGTTGCAGAAACTACCCAAATCTAAAAGTAAATTACAATAATAATAATAATTTTAAATATAGGAAAGATAAAGAACCCCATTTTTCTAGTTCTTATGATGCACTGGGAGCTTATAGACAAAAACTAATCAGTTTAGATAGTCCCTTGTGGCTACGATGGAACCTGGATCAACGCGTCATTGGGTCAAGAGAAGTTCCGATTGAAGTTCAATATGAATCTTTGGGGACTTATCATGAGATTTATGCCCACTATCTAATAATGGGAAATAGAAAAAAAGAAATTCGTTCGATATACATTCGAACCACTCTTGGTCATATTTCTTTTTATAGAGAAATAGAGGAAGCCATACAAGGATTTAGTCAGGCCTATTCATACACTACCTAAACAAGAAAGTTAGATTCGGCGATGCCCCTCCCCTTTCGGGGGGCATTCCGATTTCCCTAGTATCATCATTATTTGCCACGCGAATCCAGATTGAGATTGAGGCAATTAAGTTAATTAAATTTTCGAATCACTGACTCAGGCCCATTGTCGAATCCTACTCAGCAATTGTCGAATCCTACTCAGCCGAAAAGGGGGTACTTATGTATGGCGGAACGGGCCAATCTGGTCTTTCATAATAAAGAGATAGACGGAACTGGTATGAAACGACTTATTAGCAGATTAATAGATCATTTTGGAATGGGATATACATCCCATATACTGGATCAACTAAAGACTCTGGGCTTCCATCAAGCCACTACTACATCGATTTCGTTAGGAATCGAGGATCTTTTAACAATACCCTCTAAGGGATGGTTAGTCCAAGACGCGGAACAACAGAGTTTTCTTTTGGAGAAACACTATTATTATGGGGCTGTACACGCGGTAGAAAAATTACGCCAATCTGTTGAGATATGGTATGCGACAAGTGAATATTTGAAACAAGAAATGAATTCAAATTTTCGGATAACGGATCCTTCTAATCCAGTCTATCTAATGTCTTTTTCAGGAGCCAGAGGAAATGCATCTCAAGTACACCAATTAGTAGGTATGAGAGGATTAATGTCGGACCCTCAAGGACAAATGATTGATTTACCTATTCAAAGCAATTTACGCGAGGGACTTTCTTTGACAGAATATATAATTTCCTGCTATGGAGCCCGCAAAGGGGTTGTAGATACTGCTGTGCGAACAGCAGATGCTGGATATCTTACACGTAGACTTGTTGAAGTAGTTCAACATATTATTGTGCGTAGAAGAGATTGTGGTACTATCCGAGGTATTTCTGTAAGTCCTCAAAATGGGATGACGGAAAAACTTTTTGTCCAAACACTAATTGGTCGTGTATTAGCAGACGATATATATATCGGTTCACGATGCATTGCCGCGCGAAATCAAGATATTGGAATTGGATTAGTCAATCGATTCATAACTGCCTTTCGAGCACAACCATTTCGAGCACAACCAATATATATTAGAACCCCCTTTACTTGCCGAAGCACTTCTTGGATCTGTCAATTATGCTATGGCCGGAGTCCTACTCATAGTGATCTGGTCGAATTGGGAGAAGCCGTAGGTATTATTGCAGGTCAATCAATTGGGGAGCCAGGGACTCAACTAACATTAAGAACTTTTCATACTGGCGGAGTATTCACAGGGGGTACTGCCGACCTTGTACGATCCCCTTCGAATGGAAAAATAAAATTCAATGAGAATTTGGTTCACCCCACACGTACCCGTCATGGGCAGCCTGCTTTTCTATGTTATATAGACTTGCATGTAACTATTCAGAGTCAAGATATTCTATATAGTGTGAATATTCCCTCAAAAAGCTTGATTCTAGTGCAAAATGATCAATATGTAAAATCCGAACAAGTAATTGCGGAGATTCGTGCCGGAACGTCCACTTTACATTTTAAAGAAAGGGTACAAAAGCATATTTATTCTGAATCAGACGGCGAAATGCACTGGAGTACTGATGTTTACCATGCGCCCGAATATCAATATGGTAATCTTCGCCGATTACCAAAAACAAGCCATTTATGGATATTGTCAGTAAGTATGTGCAGATCCAGTATAGCGTCTTTTTCACTCCACAAGGATCAAGATCAAATGAATACTTATGGTAAAAAAGATAGGGAAATTCTTGATTATTCAACGTCGGATCGAATCATGTCCAATGGCCATTGGAATTTTATCTATCCTTCTATTTTTCAAGATAATTCAGATTTGTTGGCGAAAAAGCGAAGAAATAGGTTCGTCATTCCATTACAATATCATCAAGAACAAGAGAAAGAACTAATATCCTGTTTTGGGATTTCGATTGAAATCCCCCTTATGGGTGTTTTACGTAGAAATACTATTTTTGCTTATTTTGACGATCCCCGATACAGAAAAGATAAAAAGGGTTCAGGAATTGTTAAATTTAGATATAGGACCCTAGAAGAAGAATATAGGACTCGAGCGGAAGACTCAGAAGAGGAATATGAGACCCTAGAAGACGAATACAGGACCCGAGAGGACGAATATGAATATGAAACCCTAGAAGAATCTAAATATGGAATCCTAGAAGACGAATACGAATATGAAACCCTAGAAGACGAATATGGGAGCCCAGAAAACGAATATGGGAACCCAGAGAACGAATATAGGACTTTAGAGAAAGACTCAGAAGAGGAATATGGGAGCCCAGAGAGCAAATATAGGACCCAAGAGGACGAATATGGAACTCTAGAGGAAGACTCAGAAGACGAATATGGCAGCCCCGGGGAAAGCGCAGAGGAAAAATATGGTACTTTAGAGGAAGACTCAGAAGAAGATTCAGAGGACGAATACGAGAGCCCAGAGGAAGATTCCATCTTAAAAAAAGAGGGTTTGATTGAGCATCGAGGAACAAAAGAATTTAGTCTAAAATACCAAAAAGAAGTAGATCGGTTTTTTTTCATTCTTCAAGAACTTCATATCTTGCCGAGATCTTCATCCCTAAAGATACTTGACAATAGTATTATTGGAGTGAATACACAACTCACAAAAAATACAAGAAGTCGACTAGGCGGACTGGTCCGAGTGAAGAGAAAAAAAAGCCATACGGAACTCAAAATATTTTCCGGAGATATTCATTTTCCTGAAGAGGCGGATAAGATATTAGGTGGCTGTTTGATACCGCCAGAAAGACAAAAAAAAGATTCTAAGGAATCAAAAAAAAGGAAAAATTGGGTCTATGTTCAACGGAAAAAAATTCTCAAGAGCAAGGAAAAGTATTTTGTTTCCGTTCGCCCTACAGTGGCATATGAAATGGACGAAGGAAGAAATTTAGCAACACTTTTCCCGCAGGATCTCTTGCAAGAAGAAAATAATCTCCAAATTCGACTTGTCAATTTTATTTCTCATGAAAATAGCAAGTTAACTCAAAGAATTTATCACACAAATAGTCAATTTGTTAGAACTTGCTTAGTAGTGAATTGGGAACAAGAAGAAAAAGAAAAGGCTGGTGCTTCCCTTGTTGAGGTAAGAGCAAATGATCTTATTCGCGATTTCCTAAGAATTGAGTTAGTCAAGTCCACTATTTCGTATACACGAAAAAGGTATGGTAGGACAAGTGCAGGACCGATTCCCCATAATAGGTTAGATCGCGCCAATATCAATTCTTTTTATTCCAAGGCGAAGATTGAATCACTTAGCCAACATCCAGAAGCTATTGGCACTTTGTTGAATCGAAATAAAGAATACCACTCTTTGATGATTTTGTCGGCATCCAACTGTTCTCGAATTGGTTTATTCAAGAATTCAAAACATCCCAATGCGATAAAAGAATGGAATCCTAGAATTCCTATTCGAGAAATTTTTGGGCCCTTAGGCGCTATTGTAGCTAGTATATCGCATTTTTCTTCATCTTACTATTTACTAACGCATAATAAAATCCTGTTAAAAAAATATTTGTTCGTTGACAATTTAAAACAAACCTTCCAAGTACTTCAAGAACTTAAATACTCTTTAATAGATGAAAATAAAAGGATTTCTAATTTCGATAGTAACATAATGTTGGATCCATTCCTTTTGAATTGTCACTTTGTCCATCATGATTCTTGGGAAGAGACATTGGCAATAATTCACCTTGGACAATTTATTTGTGAAAATGTATGTCTATTTAAATCGCACATAAAAAAATCCGGTCAAATTTTCATTGTAAATATGAATTCCTTTGTTATAAGAGCAGCTAAACCTTATTTGGCCACTACAGGAGCAACTGTTAATGGTCATTATGGAGAAATCCTTTACAAGGGAGATAGGTTAGTTACGTTTATATATGAAAAATCGAGATCTAGTGACATAACGCAAGGTCTTCCAAAAGTGGAACAAATCTTTGAAGCGCGTTCAATTGATTCATTATCCCCGAATCTCGAAAGGAGAATTGAGGATTGGAATGAGCGTATACCAAGAATTCTTGGGGTCCCTTGGGGATTCTTGATTGGAGCTGAGCTAACCATAGCCCAAAGTCGTATCTCTTTGGTTAATAAAATCCAAAAGGTTTATCGATCCCAAGGGGTACAGATCCATAATAGACATATAGAGATTATTATACGCCAAGTAACATCAAAAGTGCGGGTTTCCGAAGATGGAATGTCTAATGTTTTTTCGCCTGGGGAATTAATCGGACTATTGCGAGCGGAACGAGCAGGACGAGCTTTGGATGAATCGATCTATTATCGGGCAATCTTATTGGGAATAACAAGGGCTTCCCTGAATACCCAAAGTTTCATATCTGAAGCAAGTTTTCAAGAAACTGCTCGAGTTTTAGCAAAAGCTGCCCTACGAGGTCGCATTGATTGGTTGAAAGGCTTGAAAGAAAACGTAGTTCTGGGGGGGATTATACCTGTTGGTACCGGATTCCAAAAATTTGTGCATCGTTCCCCACAAGACAAGAACCTTTATTTCGAAATAAAAAAAAAAAATCTATTCGCGTCGGAAATGAGAGATTTTTTGTTTCTCCATACAGAATTAGTTTCTTCAGATTCTGACGTAACAAACAATTTTTATGAGACATAAGAACCCCCATAAAAATATTTTTTACTTTACTAGACTTTTGAACTTAGAACACTAACAGGTCAAATTTTAGATTTTTAAGATTTTTATTTTAATAAGTAAAACAAGTCAGTTAATTCATTAAGGTGGTTATGTTTATACCATGTATCAATGGCCAACTCTTATCTTAGTACAAGGTTCTCTCGGAACAATTATTATTTATTTCAAGCTATTTCGGATCTTTCTTAATCTTCAAAAAGAACTAAATTCCGTAATGGAATGGTAGGATTAAAAAAAAGGAAGTGTGGAAAAAATGACAAGAAGATATTGGAACATTAATTTGAAAGAGATGATAGAAGCAGGAGTTCATTTTGGTCATGGTATTAAGAAATGGAATCCTAAAATGGCCCCTTACATTTCGGCAAAGCGTAAAGGTACTCATATTATAAATCTCGCTAGAACGGCTCGTTTTTTATCAGAAGCTTGTGATTTAGTTTTTGATGCAGCAAGTCAGGGAAAAAGTTTCTTAATTGTTGGTACCAAAAAAAGAGCAACAGATTTAGTAGCATCAGCTGCAATAAGGGCTCGTTGTCATTATGTTAATAAAAAGTGGTTCAGTGGTATGTTAACGAATTGGTCGATTACGAAAACTAGACTTTCTCAATTTAGAGACTTAAGAGCAGAAGAAAAAATGGGAAAATTCCACCATCTCCCAAAAAGAGATGTGGCAATCTTGAAGAGAAAATTATCTACTTTGCAAAGGATCTCGGCGGGATCAAATATATGACGAGATTGCCAGACATTGTGATCGTCCTTGATCAGCAAAAAGAGTATATAGCTCTTCGGGAATGTGCCATTTTGGGGATTCCTACTATTTCTTTAGTCGATACAAATTGTGACCCGGATCTCGCGAATATATCGATTCCAGCCAACGATGACACTATGACTTCAATTCGATTGATTCTTAACAAATTAGTATTTTCAATTTGTGAGGGCCGTTCTCTCTATATAAGAAATCGTTGATTAAGAATATATAGTGAATTCTTGGGCAACTGCGTAAATTTATGGAATCACTTACTTTACTATATCTTTTTTTTTGCATAGAATTTTTTTTGCATAGAAAAAAGAAGGGGAATATTGATATATATTAGAGGGTATTGATATATATTATGATCTGATGTGCTTTCTTGGTATCCTAAATATAAGATTAATACTTCAAGTTGCTGAGTTGAGAAAGAGATGGTTGAATCAAAAGAATTCCTTTTTTGAAGTTCAATTTTTATCAGAGGACAATATGAATATTATACCTTGTTCCATTAAAACACTCAAGGGGTTATACGATATATCGGGTGTAGAAGTAGGCCAACACTTCTATTGGCAAATAGGAGGTTTCCAAATTCATGCCCAAGTACTCATCACTTCTTGGGTCGTAATTACTATCTTGCTAGGTTCAGTTGTCATAGCTGTTCGGAATCCACAAACCATCCCGACCGACGGTCAGAATTTTTTTGAATATGTCCTTGAGTTTATTCGAGACTTGAGCAAAACTCAGATTGGAGAAGAATATGGTCCCTGGGTTCCCTTTATTGGAACTATGTTCCTTTTTATTTTTGTTTCGAATTGGTCGGGTGCTCTTTTACCTTGGAAAATTATAGAGTTACCCCATGGGGAATTAGCAGCGCCCACGAATGATATAAATACTACTGTTGCTTTAGCTTTACTCACGTCAGCGGCATATTTTTATGCTGGTCTTAGCAAAAAAGGATTGAGCTATTTCGAGAAATATATTAAACCAACTCCAATCCTTTTACCAATTAACATCCTAGAAGATTTCACAAAACCATTATCGCTTAGCTTTCGACTTTTCGGGAATATATTGGCGGATGAATTAGTCGTTGTTGTTCTTGTTTCTTTAGTCCCCTTAGTAATCCCTATACCGGTCATGTTTCTTGGATTATTTACAAGCGGTATTCAAGCTCTTATTTTTGCAACATTAGCCGCAGCCTATATAGGTGAATCCATGGAGGGTCATCATTGAATTGACTCTTTTTGGAAATAGTATTTTTTTTTTTTGCAGCTTAGCTCAATTCATGCATGGTTCCAGATAATCTGCTTGGTTGCAAAAAAATAGTTAGAAATGCGTATGAATATATAGCCTAGAGTTGTAGGAGAGAGAATAGAATAGACTATATTATGGAATTTTCAAAGTATATATGCATTAAGGAGGGTGGAGTCAGGCTAGATCTATACTATAATATCCTTAATGTCTATAAGTGGAGTCCTCTTTTATGCAGGTTTCCACTTTAAGCAATGATTTTAGAATCCGATTCAATAGAAAATGAGAAAATATGCAAACAAAATAGAAGAAACAAATGTATATATATAGGATATTATATTATATATTCCTAGGTTAGATTCATTATCTAATCCGATATATGGATATGGAATTCCCTTCTATGTAGTTCGGACAATTCACATTATCATTTCAATTTGATTTCAATTTGTACTTTTTAGTTACTTTACTTCTCCCCAATAGAGCTTAGAAGTAAGAATTTATTGGTTGATTGTATCCTTAACCATTTCTTTTTTTTGACACGAGGAACTACTCACCATGAATCCACTAATTGCTGCTGCTTCTGTTATTGCTGCTGGATTGGCCGTAGGGCTTGCTTCTATTGGACCTGGAGTTGGTCAAGGTACTGCTGCAGGACAAGCTGTAGAAGGTATTGCGAGACAGCCAGAAGCAGAAGGTAAAATACGAGGTACTTTATTGCTTAGTCTAGCTTTTATGGAAGCTTTAACAATTTATGGACTAGTTGTGGCACTAGCGCTTTTATTTGCGAACCCTTTTGTTTAATCTTAAAAAAAAAATTCTTTCGATTTCGATTAGATACTTTTTTCTTTTTTTAGTAAATTGGTATTTGCTTCCACAATTCCAATTATATCAATACTTTATTTAATTTACTCCTATTTATTACTCCTGGAATTATTCTATTTATCGGGACAGATAATACCCCATTCTAGGAAGGGCTGAGTTGAGTATTATTAATTTAGAAGATATGCTCACCTTCTTATTTCCCGTCCTTAGTTTAGGAAAGTGGAAAGTTTTTTCCTTTTATTTTAGGAATTTTGGGAACAGAACATTTCAACAAAGGAAGTCTTTCACCGGTCAAACAAGACGTAAGACTTAATCTAAAAGAAATTACTAGATTGAATCTATTTGCATTAAAAAAACCGATCAAAAAAGGGCGAGCGAAGTAAGTGATCGAAAAACTTTGTTCTTTGTTCGTCCTATCTATAAGAGGAGAGCATATGAAAAATGTAACCCATTCTTTCGTTTTTTTAGCTCACTGGCCATCCGCTGGCAGTTTCGGGCTTAATACCGATATTTTAGCAACAAATCTAATAAATCTAACTGTAGTGGTTGGTGTTTTGATTTTTTTTGGAAAGGGAGTGTGTGCGAGTTGTCTATTTCAAGAATAGATTGGATCTATCCGGCTGCACTTTATAATATTTTTTAGTATTTTTCGGATAAATAAGAAAAGGGTGCACGATCTCGACGAATTACTTCTGAATAAATTCAGAAATCATATGGAAGAACCATAGCATTTCGCGACTCATTGGTAAATCAACTTTGATTCTCTATAAACCAAGAATGTGAGACCATTAACACGGTTAAAGCTAAACTGCTTGAAGTCCAGGCAAAAAGAGGTACTCTTTCTACAACTATATTAGTATTAGTACCAATTTAAACGGGAAATAGCTAATGTAAAATTTATCTGATATAGAACACTCATATCGATAAAATGGTTTGAACTATTTACTAGAAAAAAAAGGGGGCACCCTGCCCTTTTTTAACCAATGCCGAATCGACGACCTATGTATAAAAAAGAGAAATTTTTTGGATTTGAAGAAAAAAAAAATAAAAAAGAATTCTATTAATTTTCATTTTCCATTTATTTAGTTAGTTTTTCTTAATGAAATTGAAATTATTAACTAGAGGGCAAATAAAAATAAAGAAACAACTTTGCTGACCATGATATATTTTTATCTAGGCGGAAGAGTCCTCTTAATATTTATCTAGTCTTATATAGGTTTCGGTATATTGAAATATAAACATAAAAAAGAAGATAGAGGATAGGCTCATTACTTAAAAAAAAGATATGGAAATAGCTATAGAAAAAAAAAAAGGAGCGTGAGAGCCAAATGAATCGAAAGATTCATGTTTGGTTCGGGAAGAGATCATAAAAGTTGTAAACTTACAAAATAATCTACTTTCATTAAAAGATTTATTAGATAATCGAAAACAGAGGATCTTGAGTACTATTCGAAATTCAGAAGAATTGCGTAGAGGGACCATTGAGCAACTCGAAAAAGCTCGGATTCGATTACAGAAAGTCGAACTAGAAGCGGATGAGTATCGAATGAATGGATACTCTGAGATAGAACGAGAAAAAGCAAATTTGATTAATGCTACTTCTATTAGTTTGGAACAATTGGAAAAGTCTAAAAACGAAACCCTTTATTTTGAAAAACAAAGGGCAATGAATCAGGTCCGACAGCGGGTTTTCCAACAGGCCGTACAAGGAGCTCTAGGAACTCTGAATAGTTGTTTGAATACCGAGTTACATTTCCGTACGATTCGTGCTAATATTGGCATTCTCGGGTCCCTGGAATGGAAGAAATAATTAAATTAATTAGGCCTTGAACTTCTACTTTCGTTTAGAATTTAGGCATTATTTTTCCCCTTGCTTCCGAAAAAAGAGTCAAGAAACACTAATGGCAACCCTTCGAGTCGACGAAATTCATAAAATTCTCCGCGAACGTATTGAACAATATAATAGGAAAGTAGGGATTGAGAATATAGGTCGCGTAGTTCAAGTGGGGGATGGGATTGCTCGTATTATAGGTCTTGGTGAAATAATGTCAGGTGAATTAGTCGAATTTGCAGAAGGTACTAGGGGTATTGCTCTGAATTTGGAATCCAAAAATGTTGGGATTGTATTAATGGGCGATGGGTTGATGATACAAGAGGGAAGTTTTGTAAAAGCAACAGGAAGAATTGCTCAGATACCCGTGAGTGAGGCTTACTTGGGTCGTGTTGTAAATGCTCTGGCTAAACCTATTGATGGGAAAGGCGAAATTATAGCTTCCGAATCTCGCTTAATTGAATCTCCTGCTCCAAGTATAATTTCCAGGCGTTCCGTATACGAACCTCTTCAAACAGGGCTTATTGCTATCGATTCGATGATCCCTATAGGGCGCGGTCAGCGAGAGTTAATTATTGGGGACAGACAGACTGGCAAAACAGCAGTAGCCACAGATACAATTCTCAATCAAAAAGGGCAAGGTGTAATATGTGTTTATGTAGCTATCGGTCAAAGAGCATCCTCCGTAGCTCAAGTAGTAACTACTTTCCATGAGGAGGGGGCCATGGAATACACTATTGTAGTAGCTGAAATGGCGGATTCACCTGCTACATTACAATACCTCGCTCCTTATACGGGAGCAGCCCTGGCTGAGTATTTTATGTACCGCGAACGGCATACTTTAATAATTTATGATGATCTCTCCAAACAGGCACAAGCTTATCGCCAAATGTCCCTTCTATTAAGAAGACCTCCCGGACGTGAGGCTTATCCAGGGGATGTTTTTTATTTGCATTCACGCCTTTTAGAAAGAGCCGCTAAATTAAATTCTCTTTTAGGCGAAGGAAGTATGACCGCTTTACCAATAGTTGAGACTCAATCTGGAGACGTTTCCGCCTATATTCCTACTAATGTAATCTCCATTACAGATGGACAAATATTCTTATCTGCGGATCTATTCAATGCCGGAATTCGACCCGCTATTAATGTGGGTATTTCTGTTTCCAGAGTAGGATCCGCGGCTCAAATTAAAGCCATGAAACAAGTAGCTGGCAAATCAAAATTGGAACTAGCGCAATTCGCAGAGTTACAAGCCTTTGCACAATTCGCCTCTGCTCTCGATAAAACAAGTCAGAATCAATTGGCAAGGGGTCGACGATTAAGGGAATTGCTTAAACAATCCCAGGCAAATCCTCTCCCAGTGGAAGAGCAGATAGCTACTATTTATACCGGAACAAGAGGATATCTTGATTCGTTAGAAATTGAACAGGTAAATAAATTTCTGGATGAGTTACGTAAACATCTAAAAGATACTAAACCTCAATTCCAAGAAATTATATCTTCTAGCAAGACATTCACCGAGCAAGCGGAAATCCTTTTGAAGGAAGCTATTCAGGAACAGCTGGAACGGTTTTCTCTTCAGTAACAAATAAATTTTGCATGTCTACTCTTGTTAGTAGAATAGGAATCGTTGAGAAAGCTTTTTCATTTGAATCATGCAAAAAAGTTTTCTTTGTTTTTAGTTTAGTATAGTTATTTAAAGAATAGATAGAAATAAGATTGCGTCCAATAGGATTTGAACCTATACCAAAGGTTTAGAAGACCTCTGTCCTATCCATTAGACAATGGACGCTTTTCTTTCATATTTTATTCTTTCTTTTATTTTTTTGCTTCTTCCGAGAAAAAACTGTTAGACCAAAACTCTTTTAGGAAATCAAAAAATCCAGATACAAATGCATGATGTATATATTATATCATGCATATATCATAAAGAAGGAGTATGGAGGCGGTAGTGGGAATCGAACCCGCAACCCCAAGGTTATGAGCCTTATGAGCTACCAAACTGCTCTATACTCTTAAACTAAAGAGGGGTAACTAGTGGATAAAAGAGGGTTGGATACGCCCCTCTACCAATATCTATACAAATAGAATAGTCCATTTATACAGAATGGTAAAGAGGGCTCCTCTATGATTATCAATTCCAGAAATCCATACAAATACGAAAGGGTATTTTATCCTTACCAACTGGATCTTGTTGCACCCGGTAACAAACATTCATAAACCATTTCTCGAAGTACGTGTCCGGATAGCCCAAAATGTCGATAGTTAGCTCTAGGTCTTCCGGTCAAAAAACAACGTCGATGAAGGCGTGTAGGTGCACTATTACGCGGTAGGGATTGCAATTTTTCTCGCATTTTCGTTTTTTCACTCAAACTCAAGGGAGAAACTTTGCTTCTTATCTTTTTTTTTAAAGATTGACGAATCAAATGATATTTCTGTTCTAATTTCTGCCGCTTCTTCTCCCTCTGAATCAAACTTTTTTTTGCCATAATGTGTCGTTGCTATTATTACCAAGTATACGGTTCTAATCCTAGATGGAAAAATAAATAGAAAAAGAAATCTAAAAAGGCAGATCCTCCCTCTCTATCAAGAGTAATGAACTAGGTGCTGATACAGTACAAAAAAACAAACTAAATTAACCAAACTTGCCTGATGTTGAGGCAATCAAGAAAGCTGCATAAGTGAATATATAACCCACGGAAAAGTGAGCTAATCCAACCAATCTTGCTTGCACAATGGAAAGAGCCACGGGCTTATCTCTCCAGCGAATTAAATTAGCTAAAGGTGTGCGTTCATGAGCCCATGCTAAAGTCTCAATTAATTCCTGCCAATACCCCCGCCAGGAAATTAAGAACATAAATCCAGTAGCCCAAACAAGATGTCCAAATAAGAACATCCACGCCCATACCGATAAACTATTCATCCCAAAAGGATTATATCCATTGATAAGTTGTGAAGAGTTTAACCATAGGTAATCTCTTAACCATCCCATCAAATAAGTGGAGGATTCATTAAATTGTGAAACGTTGCCCTGCCATAATGTGATATGTTTCCAATGCCAATAAAAAGTAACCCACCCAATGGTATTTAACATCCAGAAAACTGCCAAATAAAATGCGTCCCAAGCAGAAATATCACAAGTACCGCCGCGCCCTGGGCCGTCACAAGGAAAACTATATCCAAAATCCTTTTTATCTGGCATTAATTTGGAACCGCGTGCATCTAAAGCGCCCTTTACTAAAATCAATGTAGTTGTATGCAAACCTAGAGCAATAGCATGATGAACCAAGAAATCCCCAGGTCCTATTGTTAAGAAAAGCGAATTACTATTCTCATTAACAGCATTCAACCATCCGGGCAACCATAGGCTTCGACCCGCATTGAAAGCGGGGCCATTCGTTGAAGATAAGAGTATATCGAACCCATATGTCGTCTTGCCATGAGCAGATTGTATCCATTGGGCAAATATAGGTTCGATCAAGATTTGCTTTTCTGGAGTACCAAAAGCAAGCATGACGTCGTTATGAACATAAAGGCCCAAGGTATGGAATCCTAGAAAGAGGCTAGCCCAACTTAAATGAGATATGATAGCTTCTTTATGGTCTAACATTCTTGCCAATACATTATCCTCATTCTGTTCCGGATTGTAATCCCTAATGAAAAAAATAGCTCCATGAGCAAAAGCCCCTGTCATGATGAACCCTGCAATATATTGGTGATGAGTATATAAAGCAGCTTGAGTAGTAAAGTCTTGTGCTATGAATGCATAAGGAGGTAAAGAGTACATATGTTGAGCTACTAAGGAAGTAATAACCCCTAAAGAAGCTAGAGCAAGACCTAACTGAAAATGAATCGAATTGTTGATTGTGTCATAAAGGCCCTTATGCCCACGCCCTAATCGACCCCCCGGAGGAGTATGCGCTTCTAAAAGATCTTTAATACTGTGCCCAATTCCGAAGTTAGTTCGATACATGTGACCGGCAATGAGAAAAATAAATGCAATAGCTAAATGATGGTGAGCCATATCGGTCAGCCACAAACTTTGTGTTTGTGGATGGAATCCCCCAAGAAGAGTTAGAATGGCAGTTCCCGCTCCTTGAGCGGTACCAAATAAATGATTACTCGAATCAGGGTTTTGGGCATAAAGATTCCATTGACCCGTCAAAAGGGGTCCCAACCCCTGGGGATAGGGTAATACATCTAAGAAATTATTCCATCGAACGTACTCCCCCCTGGATGCGGGAATAGCAACATGAACTAAATGTCCTGTCCAAGCCAAAGAACTTACCCCGAAAAGTCCTGACAAATGATGATTGAGACGAGATTCCGCGTTTTTGAACCACGAAAGGCTTGGTTTCCATTTGGGTTGTAGATGTAACCAACCCGCTATTAAGGACAGCGTAGAAAGAAATAATAGAAAAAGAGCTCCAGTATAAAGATCCTCATTGGTGCGTAATCCTATTGTATACCACCACTGATAAACTCCAGAATAAGCAATATTCACTGGACCAGCAGCACCTCCTCGAGTAAAGGCTTCCACAGCGGGTTGACCAAAATGAGGATCCCAAATCGCATGAGCAATAGGTCTTACGTGTAAAGGATCCTGTATCCATGATTCAAAATTTCCTTGCCAAGCTACATGAAACAGATTTCCGGACGTCCATAGAAAGATTATTGCTAATTGCCCAAAGTGAGAAGCAAAAATGTTCTGATAAAGACGTTCTTCAGTAATATCATCATGACTTTCGAAATCATGTGCGGTAGCAATACCAAACCAAATACGACGAGTAGTGGGGTCTGAGCTAAGCCTTGGCTAAACCTGGGAAATCTTAATTCCATAATGCCTTTCAAATCCTCCTAGCCACTATCCTACTGCAATAATTCTCGCTAAGAAGAATGCCCATGTCGTGGCAATTCCACCCAGAAGGTAATGGGTTACTCCTACAGCGCGTCCTTGTATAATGCTCAAGGCTCTAGGCTGAGTAGCAGGAGCAACTTTTAATTTGTTATGAGCCCAAACGATAGATTCAATGAGTTCTTGCCAATAACCACGGCCGCTGAATAAAAACATTAAACTGAAGGCCCAGACAAAATGAGCACCTAAGAAAAAAAGACCATATGCAGATAATGAAGAACCATAAGACTGAATGACTTGCGATGCCTGTGCCCACAAGAAATCTCGAAGCCACCCATTAATCGTAATGGAACTCTGTGCAAAGTTTCCCCTGTAATATGAGTTACCACCCCTTGATCACTTATAGTACCCCAAACATCCGACTGCATTTTCCAACTGAAATGGAAAATGACTACCGAAATTGCATTGTACATCCAGAATAAACCTAAGAAACATGATCCCAGGCGGATACTTGACATGTTCCCCCTCGGCCAGGCCCATCGCAAGGAAAGCGAAACCTAGATTTGCTTTATCGGGTATCAAACGGGAACTCCGAGCAAATAAAACACCTTTCAAAAGTATTAATACAGTCACATGTATGGTAAATGCATGAATGTGATGGACTAAAAAATCTGCGGTTCCTAATGGAATAGGTAACAAAGCCACTTTGCCACCTACTGCTACTAACTCGCCGCCTCCCCACGTTAAGCTAGTACTTGTTGTTGCACCAGGAGCTGTTACGCCAGGCGCAGTAGCATGGATATTTTGTACCCATTGAGCAAAGATAGGTTGTAATTGTATGGCAGTATCCGAAAACATATCTTGTGGACGGCCTAAAGCACTC
>NW_028260257.1:0-25264 GCF_056163025.1 Triticum urartu | reverse complement strand
GAATCGGATTCTAAAATCATTGCTTAAAGTGGAAACCTGCATAAAAGAGGACTCCACTTATAGACATTAAGGATATTATAGTATAGATCTAGCCTGACTCCACCCTCCTTAATGCATATATACTTTGAAAATTCCATAATATAGTCTATTCTATTCTCTCTCCTACAACTCTAGGCTATATATTCATACGCATTTCTAACTATTTTTTTGCAACCAAGCAGATTATCTGGAACCATGCATGAATTGAGCTAAGCTGCAAAAAAAAAAAATACTATTTCCAAAAAGAGTCAATTCAATGATGACCCTCCATGGATTCACCTATATAGGCTGCGGCTAATGTTGCAAAAATAAGAGCTTGAATACCGCTTGTAAATAATCCAAGAAACATGACCGGTATAGGGATTACTAAGGGGACTAAAGAAACAAGAACAACAACGACTAATTCATCCGCCAATATATTCCCGAAAAGTCGAAAGCTAAGCGATAATGGTTTTGTGAAATCTTCTAGGATGTTAATTGGTAAAAGGATTGGAGTTGGTTTAATATATTTCTCGAAATAGCTCAATCCTTTTTTGCTAAGACCAGCATAAAAATATGCCGCTGACGTGAGTAAAGCTAAAGCAACAGTAGTATTTATATCATTCGTGGGCGCTGCTAATTCCCCATGGGGTAACTCTATAATTTTCCAAGGTAAAAGAGCACCCGACCAATTCGAAACAAAAATAAAAAGGAACATAGTTCCAATAAAGGGAACCCAGGGACCATATTCTTCTCCAATCTGAGTTTTGCTCAAGTCTCGAATAAACTCAAGGACATATTCAAAAAAATTCTGACCGTCGGTCGGGATGGTTTGTGGATTCCGAACAGCTATGACAACTGAACCTAGCAAGATAGTAATTACGACCCAAGAAGTGATGAGTACTTGGGCATGAATTTGGAAACCTCCTATTTGCCAATAGAAGTGTTGGCCTACTTCTACACCCGATATATCGTATAACCCCTTGAGTGTTTTAATGGAACAAGGTATAATATTCATATTGTCCTCTGATAAAAATTGAACTTCAAAAAAGGAATTCTTTTGATTCAACCATCTCTTTCTCAACTCAGCAACTTGAAGTATTAATCTTATATTTAGGATACCAAGAAAGCACATCAGATCATAATATATATCAATACCCTCTAATATATATCAATATTCCCCTTCTTTTTTCTATGCAAAAAAAATTCTATGCAAAAAAAAAGATATAGTAAAGTAAGTGATTCCATAAATTTACGCAGTTGCCCAAGAATTCACTATATATTCTTAATCAACGATTTCTTATATAGAGAGAACGGCCCTCACAAATTGAAAATACTAATTTGTTAAGAATCAATCGAATTGAAGTCATAGTGTCATCGTTGGCTGGAATCGATATATTCGCGAGATCCGGGTCACAATTTGTATCGACTAAAGAAATAGTAGGAATCCCCAAAATGGCACATTCCCGAAGAGCTATATACTCTTTTTGCTGATCAAGGACGATCACAATGTCTGGCAATCTCGTCATATATTTGATCCCGCCGAGATACCTTTGCAAAGTAGATAATTTTCTCTTCAAGATTGCCACATCTCTTTTTGGGAGATGGTGGAATTTTCCCATTTTTTCTTCTGCTCTTAAGTCTCTAAATTGAGAAAGTCTAGTTTTCGTAATCGACCAATTCGTTAACATACCACTGAACCACTTTTTATTAACATAATGACAACGAGCCCTTATTGCAGCTGATGCTACTAAATCTGTTGCTCTTTTTTTGGTACCAACAATTAAGAAACTTTTTCCCTGACTTGCTGCATCAAAAACTAAATCACAAGCTTCTGATAAAAAACGAGCCGTTCTAGCGAGATTTATAATATGAGTACCTTTACGCTTTGCCGAAATGTAAGGGGCCATTTTAGGATTCCATTTCTTAATACCATGACCAAAATGAACTCCTGCTTCTATCATCTCTTTCAAATTAATGTTCCAATATCTTCTTGTCATTTTTTCCACACTTCCTTTTTTTTAATCCTACCATTCCATTACGGAATTTAGTTCTTTTTGAAGATTAAGAAAGATCCGAAATAGCTTGAAATAAATAATAATTGTTCCGAGAGAACCTTGTACTAAGATAAGAGTTGGCCATTGATACATGGTATAAACATAACCACCTTAATGAATTAACTGACTTGTTTTACTTATTAAAATAAAAATCTTAAAAATCTAAAATTTGACCTGTTAGTGTTCTAAGTTCAAAAGTCTAGTAAAGTAAAAAATATTTTTATGGGGGTTCTTATGTCTCATAAAAATTGTTTGTTACGTCAGAATCTGAAGAAACTAATTCTGTATGGAGAAACAAAAAATCTCTCATTTCCGACGCGAATAGATTTTTTTTTTTTATTTCGAAATAAAGGTTCTTGTCTTGTGGGGAACGATGCACAAATTTTTGGAATCCGGTACCAACAGGTATAATCCCCCCCAGAACTACGTTTTCTTTCAAGCCTTTCAACCAATCAATGCGACCTCGTAGGGCAGCTTTTGCTAAAACTCGAGCAGTTTCTTGAAAACTTGCTTCAGATATGAAACTTTGGGTATTCAGGGAAGCCCTTGTTATTCCCAATAAGATTGCCCGATAATAGATCGATTCATCCAAAGCTCGTCCTGCTCGTTCCGCTCGCAATAGTCCGATTAATTCCCCAGGCGAAAAAACATTAGACATTCCATCTTCGGAAACCCGCACTTTTGATGTTACTTGGCGTATAATAATCTCTATATGTCTATTATGGATCTGTACCCCTTGGGATCGATAAACCTTTTGGATTTTATTAACCAAAGAGATACGACTTTGGGCTATGGTTAGCTCAGCTCCAATCAAGAATCCCCAAGGGACCCCAAGAATTCTTGGTATACGCTCATTCCAATCCTCAATTCTCCTTTCGAGATTCGGGGATAATGAATCAATTGAACGCGCTTCAAAGATTTGTTCCACTTTTGGAAGACCTTGCGTTATGTCACTAGATCTCGATTTTTCATATATAAACGTAACTAACCTATCTCCCTTGTAAAGGATTTCTCCATAATGACCATTAACAGTTGCTCCTGTAGTGGCCAAATAAGGTTTAGCTGCTCTTATAACAAAGGAATTCATATTTACAATGAAAATTTGACCGGATTTTTTTATGTGCGATTTAAATAGACATACATTTTCACAAATAAATTGTCCAAGGTGAATTATTGCCAATGTCTCTTCCCAAGAATCATGATGGACAAAGTGACAATTCAAAAGGAATGGATCCAACATTATGTTACTATCGAAATTAGAAATCCTTTTATTTTCATCTATTAAAGAGTATTTAAGTTCTTGAAGTACTTGGAAGGTTTGTTTTAAATTGTCAACGAACAAATATTTTTTTAACAGGATTTTATTATGCGTTAGTAAATAGTAAGATGAAGAAAAATGCGATATACTAGCTACAATAGCGCCTAAGGGCCCAAAAATTTCTCGAATAGGAATTCTAGGATTCCATTCTTTTATCGCATTGGGATGTTTTGAATTCTTGAATAAACCAATTCGAGAACAGTTGGATGCCGACAAAATCATCAAAGAGTGGTATTCTTTATTTCGATTCAACAAAGTGCCAATAGCTTCTGGATGTTGGCTAAGTGATTCAATCTTCGCCTTGGAATAAAAAGAATTGATATTGGCGCGATCTAACCTATTATGGGGAATCGGTCCTGCACTTGTCCTACCATACCTTTTTCGTGTATACGAAATAGTGGACTTGACTAACTCAATTCTTAGGAAATCGCGAATAAGATCATTTGCTCTTACCTCAACAAGGGAAGCACCAGCCTTTTCTTTTTCTTCTTGTTCCCAATTCACTACTAAGCAAGTTCTAACAAATTGACTATTTGTGTGATAAATTCTTTGAGTTAACTTGCTATTTTCATGAGAAATAAAATTGACAAGTCGAATTTGGAGATTATTTTCTTCTTGCAAGAGATCCTGCGGGAAAAGTGTTGCTAAATTTCTTCCTTCGTCCATTTCATATGCCACTGTAGGGCGAACGGAAACAAAATACTTTTCCTTGCTCTTGAGAATTTTTTTCCGTTGAACATAGACCCAATTTTTCCTTTTTTTTGATTCCTTAGAATCTTTTTTTTGTCTTTCTGGCGGTATCAAACAGCCACCTAATATCTTATCCGCCTCTTCAGGAAAATGAATATCTCCGGAAAATATTTTGAGTTCCGTATGGCTTTTTTTTCTCTTCACTCGGACCAGTCCGCCTAGTCGACTTCTTGTATTTTTTGTGAGTTGTGTATTCACTCCAATAATACTATTGTCAAGTATCTTTAGGGATGAAGATCTCGGCAAGATATGAAGTTCTTGAAGAATGAAAAAAAACCGATCTACTTCTTTTTGGTATTTTAGACTAAATTCTTTTGTTCCTCGATGCTCAATCAAACCCTCTTTTTTTAAGATGGAATCTTCCTCTGGGCTCTCGTATTCGTCCTCTGAATCTTCTTCTGAGTCTTCCTCTAAAGTACCATATTTTTCCTCTGCGCTTTCCCCGGGGCTGCCATATTCGTCTTCTGAGTCTTCCTCTAGAGTTCCATATTCGTCCTCTTGGGTCCTATATTTGCTCTCTGGGCTCCCATATTCCTCTTCTGAGTCTTTCTCTAAAGTCCTATATTCGTTCTCTGGGTTCCCATATTCGTTTTCTGGGCTCCCATATTCGTCTTCTAGGGTTTCATATTCGTATTCGTCTTCTAGGATTCCATATTTAGATTCTTCTAGGGTTTCATATTCATATTCGTCCTCTCGGGTCCTGTATTCGTCTTCTAGGGTCTCATATTCCTCTTCTGAGTCTTCCGCTCGAGTCCTATATTCTTCTTCTAGGGTCCTATATCTAAATTTAACAATTCCTGAACCCTTTTTATCTTTTCTGTATCGGGGATCGTCAAAATAAGCAAAAATAGTATTTCTACGTAAAACACCCATAAGGGGGATTTCAATCGAAATCCCAAAACAGGATATTAGTTCTTTCTCTTGTTCTTGATGATATTGTAATGGAATGACGAACCTATTTCTTCGCTTTTTCGCCAACAAATCTGAATTATCTTGAAAAATAGAAGGATAGATAAAATTCCAATGGCCATTGGACATGATTCGATCCGACGTTGAATAATCAAGAATTTCCCTATCTTTTTTACCATAAGTATTCATTTGATCTTGATCCTTGTGGAGTGAAAAAGACGCTATACTGGATCTGCACATACTTACTGACAATATCCATAAATGGCTTGTTTTTGGTAATCGGCGAAGATTACCATATTGATATTCGGGCGCATGGTAAACATCAGTACTCCAGTGCATTTCGCCGTCTGATTCAGAATAAATATGCTTTTGTACCCTTTCTTTAAAATGTAAAGTGGACGTTCCGGCACGAATCTCCGCAATTACTTGTTCGGATTTTACATATTGATCATTTTGCACTAGAATCAAGCTTTTTGAGGGAATATTCACACTATATAGAATATCTTGACTCTGAATAGTTACATGCAAGTCTATATAACATAGAAAAGCAGGCTGCCCATGACGGGTACGTGTGGGGTGAACCAAATTCTCATTGAATTTTATTTTTCCATTCGAAGGGGATCGTACAAGGTCGGCAGTACCCCCTGTGAATACTCCGCCAGTATGAAAAGTTCTTAATGTTAGTTGAGTCCCTGGCTCCCCAATTGATTGACCTGCAATAATACCTACGGCTTCTCCCAATTCGACCAGATCACTATGAGTAGGACTCCGGCCATAGCATAATTGACAGATCCAAGAAGTGCTTCGGCAAGTAAAGGGGGTTCTAATATATATTGGTTGTGCTCGAAATGGTTGTGCTCGAAAGGCAGTTATGAATCGATTGACTAATCCAATTCCAATATCTTGATTTCGCGCGGCAATGCATCGTGAACCGATATATATATCGTCTGCTAATACACGACCAATTAGTGTTTGGACAAAAAGTTTTTCCGTCATCCCATTTTGAGGACTTACAGAAATACCTCGGATAGTACCACAATCTCTTCTACGCACAATAATATGTTGAACTACTTCAACAAGTCTACGTGTAAGATATCCAGCATCTGCTGTTCGCACAGCAGTATCTACAACCCCTTTGCGGGCTCCATAGCAGGAAATTATATATTCTGTCAAAGAAAGTCCCTCGCGTAAATTGCTTTGAATAGGTAAATCAATCATTTGTCCTTGAGGGTCCGACATTAATCCTCTCATACCTACTAATTGGTGTACTTGAGATGCATTTCCTCTGGCTCCTGAAAAAGACATTAGATAGACTGGATTAGAAGGATCCGTTATCCGAAAATTTGAATTCATTTCTTGTTTCAAATATTCACTTGTCGCATACCATATCTCAACAGATTGGCGTAATTTTTCTACCGCGTGTACAGCCCCATAATAATAGTGTTTCTCCAAAAGAAAACTCTGTTGTTCCGCGTCTTGGACTAACCATCCCTTAGAGGGTATTGTTAAAAGATCCTCGATTCCTAACGAAATCGATGTAGTAGTGGCTTGATGGAAGCCCAGAGTCTTTAGTTGATCCAGTATATGGGATGTATATCCCATTCCAAAATGATCTATTAATCTGCTAATAAGTCGTTTCATACCAGTTCCGTCTATCTCTTTATTATGAAAGACCAGATTGGCCCGTTCCGCCATACATAAGTACCCCCTTTTCGGCTGAGTAGGATTCGACAATTGCTGAGTAGGATTCGACAATGGGCCTGAGTCAGTGATTCGAAAATTTAATTAACTTAATTGCCTCAATCTCAATCTGGATTCGCGTGGCAAATAATGATGATACTAGGGAAATCGGAATGCCCCCCGAAAGGGGAGGGGCATCGCCGAATCTAACTTTCTTGTTTAGGTAGTGTATGAATAGGCCTGACTAAATCCTTGTATGGCTTCCTCTATTTCTCTATAAAAAGAAATATGACCAAGAGTGGTTCGAATGTATATCGAACGAATTTCTTTTTTTCTATTTCCCATTATTAGATAGTGGGCATAAATCTCATGATAAGTCCCCAAAGATTCATATTGAACTTCAATCGGAACTTCTCTTGACCCAATGACGCGTTGATCCAGGTTCCATCGTAGCCACAAGGGACTATCTAAACTGATTAGTTTTTGTCTATAAGCTCCCAGTGCATCATAAGAACTAGAAAAATGGGGTTCTTTATCTTTCCTATATTTAAAATTATTATTATTATTGTAATTTACTTTTAGATTTGGGTAGTTTCTGCAACTATTATATCTATTTGCACAAATACCTCGACGCTTTCCAATCGTTAATACATAAAGCCCGATAAGCATGTCTTGGGTTGGTACGCAAATAGGATCCCCAATAGCGGGAGATAAGAGATTCATATGAGAAAACATAAGTAAACGGGCTTCTGCCTGAGCTTCCAAGGATAAAGGTAGATGAACAGCCATTTGATCTCCATCAAAGTCCGCATTGAAACCCTTACACACTAATGGGTGTAAAGAAATAGTACGCCCCTCTACTAAAGTGGGTTGAAAGGCCTGTATGCCTAATCTATGCAGGGTAGGTGCTCTATTTAACAGTACAGGATGTCCCCGCATAACTTCTTGAAGTATTTCCCATACAATGGGTTCTTTTTCCCAAATTTTCCTTTTAGCAATCCTTACATTAGAAGTGGCGCGTTTCGTGATTAAATCGCGAATTACAAATAGCTGAAAAAGCTTTATTGCTATCTCTAGAGGTAATCCACATTGATGTAATGAAAGCGAAGGACCCACAACAATGACAGAACGCCCCGAGTAATCGACCCGTTTCCCAAGCAGAGTCTCGCGAAACCTTCCCTCTTTACCTTCAATTACATCTGAAAGTGATTTGTATACTTTATTGTGACCATCCCTCGTCGGTTGCCCGCGGGACCCACTATCAAGAAGTGTATCCACGGCTTCTTGTACCAATTTTTCCTGGCACATTACTAAATCTGCTGGCGCTAATTCACTTCTTTTTAATAGATAGGCAAGATTGTTGTTCCGACGGATAACTCTCTTATAAAGTTCATTAATGTCTGAAGTCACTACTTTATCTCCAGACCTATAAACAATAGGTCTCAATTCGGGAGGAAGAACCGGTAATAAGCACAAAACCATCCATTCTGGTTCTACATTTGTTTGAATAAAATGTTTCGCCAATTGCATGCGTCTAATCAAAAAAACTTTTCTTATTCGTCTTTTTCTATCTTCCCACTCATCTCCACTATACCCCTCGTCTTCTAATTCCTTCCATTCGACCAAAGAATTCTCTATAATAATTCGCAAATCCAAATCTGCTAATTGTTCTCTAATAGCACCTGCTCCTGTCGCAATTTCCCGATTTCGAAATGTTGCAAAGCCTGGGGTAGAAAAAAAGGGAGAAATGCTGTGGTTACAGGATGCAATTTCCTCTTCGAATAAACCTCGTAATCGTAAAAAAGTGGGTTTTTTAGTGCTGGGCCTAGCAAAAGAGAAATCGCCGTATACTAGGCCCTCCAACTTCTTAAGAGGTTTATCTAAAAGATTCGCGATATAACTAGGAAGACCTTTCAAATACCACACATGAGTCACGGGACATGCGAGTTTGATGTATCCCATTTGATATCTTCGTATCCGAGAATCCACAAATTCGACCCCGCATTTTTGGCAAAATCTTTCGTCTTCGTTTTCAGCTCCGCTCGCTCGAGAATTGCCACAAGCGCAAATCCCGCTTTTTATGGGTCCAAAGATTCTTTCGCAAAACAATCCATCTTTTTCTGGTTTATCGGTTTTATAATGAAAAGTAGAGGGCCTTGTGACTTCGCCAACGACTTCTCCATTAGGTAGGTTTTTGTTAGCCCAAGCCTTTATTTGTTGAGGGGAAACGAGTCCAATTTGAAGTTGTTGATGTTTATATTGGTCAATCATAAAATAGAAATAAGAAAAGAATTTATATTTATTCCGATCAAACTTCCTCCCTATTAACCTGGAAGTTCTTTTCAGATACAAGGAAATGATTCAGTTCTAGAGCCAAAGATCGTAGTTCTCGAACGAGCACTCGAAAAGATTCTGGAGGATCCTCATGATTAGGTATTCTTTTTCCCCAGATCGTAGCATTAAGTATTTCTTGGCGAGCTATAAGATGGTCAGATTTATAAGTAAGTATCTCTTGTAAAATATGAGCAACACCAAATCCTTCTAAAGCCCAAACTTCCATTTCTCCTACTCGTTGTCCCCCTTGCTTGGCTCTTCCTCTAACCGGTTGTTGTGTAACAAGTGAGTAGGGCCCAGTAGAACGCCCATGAATTTTCTCATCAACTTGATGAATTAATTTTAAGATATAGGACTTCCCTATTAGAACAGGTTGCTCAAAGGGGTCGCCTGTTCTTCCATCAAATATTCTGCTTTTTCCCGGGTACTCGGGTTCAAATACCCATGGATTTTTTGTTTCTTTACTGGCTTCATATAATTCTGAAAACACAAGTTTTCTTGAAGCCTCTTGCTCATATCTCTCATCAAAGGGTGCTATTCTATAATGTTTCTTTAGCAGATCCCCCGCTAATCCGAGCGAGCTTTCAAATATTTGTCCCACATTCATTCGGGAGGGTACTCCTAAGGGATTGAAGACCATATCAACGGGTGTTCCATCTTGCAAATAGGGCATATCTTGCCTAGGCAAAATTTTGGAAATGATCCCTTTATTCCCATGTCTTCCGGCTACTTTATCCCCAACTTTGATTTCACGTTTCTGTAAAATATATACACGAACCATTATGTCGAGCGGGTCCCTTTGGATCCATTTCACATCGATAACGCGCCCTCTTCCACCTATAGGTAATTTCAGAGAAGTTTCTTTTGAAGTGGAAACCTCAAGGCCAAATATGGCCCGTAATAATCCAGCTTCCGCGATATAAGATGATTCGCTCGCTATCTGAGGCGTTAATTTACCTACTAAAATATCACCAGTTTCTACCCAGGATCCCAACCTAACAACTCCATTTCTGTCCAAATTGCGGAGTAAATGTTCTTCTAGATGTGGTATTTCTTTAGTGATTTTTTCAGCGGAGCCCTGGCTTGTCGTATCCGTCTGAATTTCATATTTCCGGATGTGAAAAGAGGTATAAATATCTTCATATACCAAACGTTCGCTAATTAGTACTGCGTCTTCAAAATTGTAACCTTCCCATGGCATATAAGCTACTAATACGTTTTTTCCTAAAGCAAGTTCGCCCCCAATTGTAGCAGCTCCTTCTGCTAAAATTTGTCCTTTTTTAATGGATTTACCCCGTGGAACCCGGGGTTTTTGGTGCATACAAGTATTTTTGTTAGAGCGACGGTGGTTAACTAAAGGAATACTTATAGTCTTCCCACTACTTGATAAAAGTATCTTATGACTATCAGTAGAAATGATCTTTCCCTCGCGTTCGGCTATAATGGAAACCCTCGAATCTAGAGCTGTTTGGCGTTCCAATCCAGTTCCAACAATGCATTTCTCGGACCGAGAAAGCGGAACTGCTTGGCGCTGCATATTAGAACTCATTAAAGCCCGATTCGCATCATTGTGCTCAATAAAAGGAATGAGAGAACCCCCAATAGAAAAATATTGGAAAGGAAAAATACTTCTAACATGAATCTGTTCCCATGCAATAGTCAAGAATTCTTGACGGTATCTAGCCGGAACAACCTGTTCTTCCTGAATACCTTGATTCAAGGACAAAGAATTTCCTGCTGCTATCATATAATATTCATCTCTATTTGGTGATAGATAAACCACCTGTCTCTCTTTTTTTTCTTTTGCTTTCTCAGCAGATATTTCATAAAACGGACTCTCTATGGATCCCCACAAGTGATCAATTCTCGCATGAATTGTTAAGGATCCAGTAAGTCCAACATTGATTCCTTCAGACGTGTCAATTGGACAAATACGCCCATAGTGACTCGGATGAATATCTCGGCTCCGAAAACTTGCGGTTCTCCCCGTCAACCCTCCAGGACCTAAACAACTCACTTTTCGCCCATGAACAGTTTGTGTCAATGGATTCGTTTGATCAAAAACTTGAGATAACGGGTATGTGCCAAAAAAGGTCTCATAAGTAGTTATTAATAAAATTGAAGTTGAAGTTGGAGTTACCAAAGTTTGGGGAGTCGGTTTCGATTGACGTATGAATACTCTACGAATAGTTTTTTGAACTGCATGTTGTAAACGACCAAGAGCCAATCCGAATTGATCTTGTAACAGATCCGCAACCGAACGAATACGTTTATTTTTCAAGTGATTCATATCGTCATCGTCAAGTATACCCGTTCCAAATTTCATTCCAATCAAATGATCCGTAGCGGCCAATACATCTCGTGGTAACAAGAATGTATTGTTCTGAGGAATATCAAGATTAAGTCTCCGATTCATATTTCGTCGACCAATCCTTCCTAATTCACATTTTTGTTGAAAAAATTTCTTTTGTAATTCCTCGCATAAGGACTCCGAAAATACCAGGTCCCCACCTACACAAGCAAATTGTTGATAAAACTCCAAAATAGCTTTTTCTTTTGACTCAATCCTCTTCTTCTCTTTAGCATTCGGGAAAGACAAGAAAATTTCAGGGTAGGAAACATTATCCAGAATTTCTCTTAGATTCGAACCCATAGCTGATGATAGAACTAGAATAGATATCTTTTGTTTTCTACTCACGCGAGCCCATATCCTTTCTTTTTTATCAATTGCTAATTCCGATCTCCCCCCCCAATCTGATATTATAGTGCCAGTGTAGATAGAAATTCCCTTATGATCTAATTCCGAGCGGTAGTAAATACCAGGACTTAGCAATATTTGATTGATCACAATTCGGTATATTCCATTTATAATAAAGGTTCCTAAGGAATTCATTATAGGAATGTTTCCGATAGAAATGGTTTGCTTTTGCACATCGAAACCAAAAATTAATCTCGCAGATACATATAATTCGGAAGAATAGGTGAGTGATTCATACACAGCATCTCTTTCTTTTATCGAGGGTTCTAGCAGTTGATATCCTTTCGCAAATAATTGAAATGCAATTTCGTGATCTGGATCTTTAATTGTTGGAAACTTGTCAAGTTCTTCTGCCAAGGCTTGATTAATGAACCTACAAAATCCCTCGAATTGGATCTGACTAAATCCGGGTATTGTGGACATTCCCTCGTTTCCATTCCGGAGCATCTTAATCTTAAGTTTCCTGTTTATCAAAGAAAAATTCCATTATCAGCTCACTCTTCATCAATCCCTATGGATCGATCTAGCAATCATGGAATCTATATTCTGTTTACTGAATCACATGAAATTCTAGGGAACTCCACATACGTATTTCATATATGTATTTCATACATATGAATAGAGACCATTTGGACGAAAGTTCGAGTTTGCCAGGGGTACAAATGAAATGAAAATGAATTGATAAAACATTCCTACAAAAAAAATTCTGCCACTTATACTTTATGTTATGATATTCTAATCAGATTGGATGGCAAAGATTTCTCATTTTATCTCCTTTCTATGAATGTAATAAAGCCGTAATATAATATACTAGAAAGTTTGACTTTACTTCGATTTAGAATAGCGTGCTTACTTTAATTTCTCAAAATAATTTGAGGGTTCTTTTTTATTTCGGATCGGAGTAGTATAATTGCTAGAAAATTCAGTATTTCATTGTGGAATTCTAAAATAAAGTAAGTCCCTTTTTTAAGTACATGCCAATCTAGTTATCCACCTCTCCCCATATCCATGCTTTTCTTTTATCGTAATTTCACTTGGGTACGCCAAGATAGTCAGGTTATACTCTATATCAGAGCAAATTTCCTTTTTTTATTCAAGATATTTAATTTAATACTTTGAAAAATTAAAGCATGATTCCCCATAGAGATATGTACATAAAGGGGATCTTTGGATAATAATGCTGTTCGGACCTAAAGTTTACCTATACACGGATTAAGCATAAAGCCATAATATTTTATTATGCCATTGAAGGGGGGGGAGATAATACCGATTTAAGAGTAGTTCACTACTGCAATAAAAAAAAGAGAATTCTAGTTAACGGTTCCAATTTATTCTGAATTTTGCAGCCTGTGAATAGAAATCCACTTTTTCTTCTTTTTCATCTCAATAGAAAGAAATGGGAAGTTTTATTGTGTTAACAATGTATGTTTTAAGATAGAATCTATCGAGGAGAATAATAGAAACTGGATCAAAAAAAGCAGGAATAGATTTTTTGAAAAAGATTGGAAAAAAGTAAGTAGAATTATATTCAAAATAAAAGGGGCTTTTCGTAAGAAAACGTGGATGAATACTTGCTGTTTTCTAGATTTTTGATCGGATTTTTTGGCGGCATGGCCAAGCGGTAAGGCAGGGGACTGCAAATCCTTTATCCCCAGTTCAAATCTGGGTGCCGCCTGATCAATAAAATACTTAGGTTTTTTTTATAGTGCTGATCGAATTCGATAAATTTTTACTTCGCATAAGTTCGGGCAAGAGAGTAACTGGGCCTGCCGATACTGGGTTTAGAGAAACCATACCATAGTTCTATCCTCAAACTAGGGTTAGGGTTTGTTTTGACGGTAGTGGCCAAAATGGTTATCAATAGGGGTGAGGTAGTGTTTCCTTATTCTTTTATTATATGAATTTGAATTGGTTCTTAATTGAGATTCGATTTGATAATTTTAAAATACGAGGATAAGATGTCAGAAATCTTGGTATCCAAAGAAAGTGTCCCTAAGGGGCATTCTTTTTTTTTTTCAATCTAAGATTCAAGAAGGGACTCCACGAAAGAATATCAAGACTTACTAATTATTATACATTTTTTTATCGTACATCTTATGTTACCTACATACACTAAAGTAAGGACTACTTAATTCTAACGAGAATCAGATTAAATAGGTCGATCAAAAATCAATTTAGGAGTTGTATTATGGATAAAATCTCTTCATTCTTTCATAGAATGATACAAAGCAAGGCTGCAGGGTTTAGGTCAAAAATAAACATTAGGTAAGGTAGGTATCCAATAAATATTTATCTATCGATAATTTTATGGTATATTCGGGCGTCCTTTGCTTAAAAAAAAAAAAAAGAGTAACAAAAGGAATAAAAAATCTTCCTATTCCCGCTTCTTCTATTCAGGACATCATTCCCGTACTCTTTCTTTTTTAAGGAAAAAAGGGCTATAGTATCTCGTATTTTTAATGCTCTCTAATTCTACCAGAATTCCTATAAGAATTTGTTAGGAGTAAATTCCTTGAACTGATTGATCCATGGCCTTAGGGCGGAATCCCTTTTTGACTCTGTACCCTTGATTCCACTATGATTATTGATCAATAGTAGAATAATCCCTTCATAGAAATAGGAGACATAATTTAGATGGATATAGTAAGTCTCGCTTGGGCTGCTTTAATGGTAGTCTTTACATTTTCTCTTTCACTAGTAGTATGGGGAAGGAGTGGACTCTAGGGATACTACTAATTGATTAAGTAATCAAATTGTTGTATCAATTCTTTTCTTTAATGGATCATTTTGCATTAATCATTTTGTCAAACGTTATTCTTTAATCTTTTTCTTTAGTTTTGTTTCACTCCTGTAAGAAACTCTTGTATTGTAAGTTGTAATGTAAGAAAGAGCCATTATACCAATTCAGAATTTCTACTAGAAATGACGAATGGTTAAAAAAAGTTCTATACATAAGAAAATTAGACTTTCTTCCACGGAACTATTCACGGCATATCACACATTTTCCATTTCCTTTTACTTTTTACTATAGTCTATTCTTCATATTATTTTTCTTTCCTTCCATGGATTCTTTGGTCAAGAATTGTCTTAGATTTTTTTATTTTGACCTGATTGAAATTAAGTGGATGCAATGAAAAAAGAAATTGAATTAGACTACTTAACTATTTCAATCTACTAATCTATTCTATGTAGATTCAAAGATAATATAATAGAAAGAATCTAAAGTGTCGTAGAAAAAACTATATGTAGTTCTTTCTACCACACTTTAAGATTCCAACCAGATCCTTTCATTTAAGACTTGGATTTTTTTTATTTAATCCCTTTTTAATTTCTTCAATGATTAATTGGAATTCCAATTAATTATTTTGGCTGACTGTTTTTACATAAATAATAAGTAAAAAAGAAGTAGGAACTAGAATGAACAGTGCAGTAGCAATAAATGCGAGAATATTGACTTCCATAACCTCTTTATTTTTTATTTTCACAATAACTCGGGATGTAATCCCATGGAGAGGAAAAAGGGGTATCTTGTAAATTCAAGGGTAGGGCTTGCATTCTGATAATACTGAATCAATTCAATATTATGAATATCGGATCTATCAAATCAATTCATGGATGAGAGTTATATTTCACGGATGAGAGTTATATAGTATAACATAGGAAGATCCTCTATCCACACTAAGACCAAAATGGGTTTTTTGATTGGATTAGGAATTCCCTCTTTTTTAATCCTTTTCTACTTTTTCTTTTCTATATCTCTAACCCACGAGCTTTCTTAATCTTATACTTTCTTAATCTTATACAATTTCCCTTCCTTTTTCTTATAGTTATACATACAATTATGTATGTATTATATGACCAACTTTCACTTTCTATGGGTCACATAGACATCCAAATAAGCAGTAGAAGTGAGATGGGGAAAAGAGGTCTGAAATAAAAAGGGAATACGATTTATGTATGGATTCCGGTAAAATACCGGTACTCTATTCCATAAGAGTGGAATAGGAAATTAAGATGAGGATGGTATCATCATAAAGAAAGATAGAGTAATATAATATCCTAAATTCTACTAATCCACATATCGTATGTGTGTCTTTCTTTATCGATTGGGAGTAGTGAAAAAAAAATTCCTATATGCCCTCCCTCCCTCTTTAATGAGAGATGCAAAATAAAAAAGTGAAGTAAGGGTGCCCTGTGGGTATTTGATCTTGCTCCCTGCCCCTTTTTTTCATGGAAAAAGGAAATATCAATTTCTCCATTCATTGAACCCTAGTTCGGGACTGACGGGGCTCGAACCCGCAGCTTCCGCCTTGACAGGGCGGTGCTCTGACCAATTGAACTACAATCCCCGCGGGGTGTATGGCATACCCATTCTTAAATAGAACCATAAGAAGATTCGATTCGTCTTTCGTACTCTAAGAAATAGACGAATCATATACTACATACCCACATATTATATTATACGTGGGTATAGTGAGAGTGACATAACTAGTATGTCGTGATTTTTTATCACTAAAAATGGATAATAATCCAGCCTTCAATAAGAAAAACTCTTTTGTTTGTAAGAAAGGAATGAGAGAGATATGGATTAGAAAAAAAAATTTCCCTTTTTTCTTTATCTTTTATTTCTATAGATCAGACATTTTATTTTATGGAAGAAAAACAAAAGGATTTAGTTCATACTCACGAAGCCCTAGATTTTTGGTTTGGGCCGAGCTGGATTTGAACCAGCGTAGACATTGTCAACGAATTTACAGTCCGTCCCCATTAACCACTCGGGCATCGACCCAGGAAGAATTTATTCTAGGGTTTTTGCTAATCTATGATTAACCTCCTTTCATAATACTCCCTACCCCCAGGGGAAGTCGAATCCCCGCTGCCTCCTTGAAAGAGAGATGTCCTGAACCACTAGACGATAGGGGCATCACTAGACGATAGGGCCATATACAACCGCTCGTGATTATACTATAATCATAGTATGAGCAGTTTTTTGGAATTGTCAATATACTCGAAAAGTATAAATAGATCCAAAGCAAAGAGTTTTTCCAACTTTTCTGTTATGTTTTCATCTAGGATTTTTTTTAGTTGATCGTTATAGATTAATTCTCCGTGCTTCATTTAGTGTTCATACCAAAAATGCATCCATCCCGCACTAAGTCATAAAATTCTCTAAAAATATAGAGAAAGTTTCAAAAACAAAGAAAAAAAGTGAATCAATTTAGTAGAAAAGTACTCTATCAGATTCGAACCAACGACTTACGTCTTAGCACGAGATTACTCTACCACTAATTTAAAAAGCCCTTTATCGGATTTGAACCGATGACTTATGCCTTACCATGGCATTACTCTACCACTGAGTTAAAAGGGCTTTTTATTTAATTCAAAAATTAGCCACTTGGATTTCCCATTATGGGTCTACTGCATAATGTACATATTATATATATAATATATAGAGATAGAGAGAGAGACATTATGTAGAGATTGTATATGTATATATCGATATCTTGAGAGCTCAAAATAAAATTAATAAAAAAAAACATACCCTACATAACATATCCAACTCTTCTTGGTTCAGGGTTTTCCGTTTCCGAAGACTAGTAAAATAGGCGGATTCTGGAACCCCAAGGATTCAACGGTATATGGATATGGAAAATATAAGATTTCCGATCCTAGCGGGAAAAGGCGGGGAACAGATACCCAATAGGATATAGGATCCTTGGGAGGAACTTTTGGTAATGGCCTTGATCCTCTATGCTATTTTTTATGTGTTCTTAGTTCTATTGAACTTTTTGCATTCTTTTAAACAAGAATCTAATAAACTAGAATTGAGTCAGTGGAAAAAAGGAGAGAGAGGAAAGTGTTAAATGGAGAGAGTCGACTAATCAGAGACTTTTAGGATCTTCTTTACATCAGGTAAATCTGTCGGCCCTGTCCGTTTTTTTCTTTAAGTTACGACTCTTTGCTGCTTACTTCTATCAAGCCATAGGGAAAGTCTATGATGAATTTGGAAAACTCATCTCACTCTTACTCTATGGCTCGGACTTAATGGGGGAAGAAAACATCTTCCATAATTTCTTTTTTGTTCAATTCTGGACAAAAAAGAAAAGGAAAAAAGGAATTTATAGGGACAGTGTTACCCCCTATATCCCCTAGTTTATATTGTAGGAATAATAAAACAATTTAGCAGTCTGACACACTTACGTCCTTGCAAAGTAAATAATTATTATTGTAGTCGTAACCGTAGAATAGGATCCTAATCAAAATAAATACATTTGGTTCAGGCGCTATTAGCATGGTAAGAAAAGATTTTTTTTACAGACCAGAGGGGCTATCTAAATCCTAAAGTAAAGGCGAGCGATCGAAGTAGAAGTACCAACGGCTCAGTGTCATGAACCTTCTCCATCTGATTCAATAAGGGGGAATTAGCCTTCTTGTCAAATGGCTATCCTTGACAAAGGGTACCATTTATACCATAATCTACAATGTAGCGGGTATAGTTTAGTGGTAAAAGTGTGATTCGTTCTATTAATAACTGAATTTGAAATGATATACTTAAGGCATCCTTAAGTTTTTTATTTTTATATTCCGATGAAAACTTTAGTTCTTATAAAGGATTAAATCCTTTTCCTCTCAATAGCATATTGAGGAAGAATATACATTCTGGCGATTTGTATCCAAAGACTAATTTAAATTGCATCCAAAATAAAAATAGGATTATGAGTACAGAGTCGCGAAGCATAATTTTGCATTGGATTAAGTATTCCAATTTTGAAAATATGAGTAAAGGATCTATGGATGAAGATACAAAAAAGTTGATTTCCAATCGTAACTAAATCTTCTTAAAATAAGGAATAAGGAAGCCAAATAGCTAAAAAACGATAGTTTTGGTTTACTAGAACCATCCGCATATTGTTTCAGCTCGGTGGAAACCCAATTCTTTTCCTCAGGATCTCTTGAATGAAATTAGGGAACGAAGTAAGTAGATTAGATGAATTTAGATAGAATTTCTATCTCCTACTCTATAAGGATCATCTAGAAAGCGGAGAGCTTTGGTTCCATTCAAATAGAAAAGCTGACATAGATGTTAAGTGGTGAGAATATCCATAAAGGAGCCGAATGAAATCAAAATTTCATGTTCGGTTTTGAATTAGAGACGTTAAAAATAATCAACCAACGTCGACTATAACCCCTAGCCTTCCAAGCTAACGATGCGGGTTCGATTCCCGCTACCCGCTCCATTCTGTATAAAAGGAGTATTCTATTTGTCTAGACATGTTAGAGGCTTGTATTCAAGCCTTTTTTGTCCACCAGTTTCTGGTACTCCAGAGCGGAGTAGAGCAGTTTGGTAGCTCACGAGGCTCATAACCTTGAGGTCACGGGTTCGATTCCCGTCTCCGCACTTAGCAGTCTGTATAAAA
This sequence comes from Triticum urartu, assembly GCF_056163025.1. Lineage (NCBI taxonomy): Eukaryota > Viridiplantae > Streptophyta > Magnoliopsida > Poales > Poaceae > Triticum > Triticum urartu. Next base: position 6,022 of record NW_028260257.1, on the reverse strand, counting down.
GGACTATTCTATTTCTCTAGATATGTATGGTAGAGGGGCGTATCCAACCCTTTTTTATTCATTAGTTCCCGGCCCTAGAGGGCAAAATTGAGCAGTTTGCGAAGTCACTTGCCTTCAAAAAAAGAAGGCGCAAGGCCTCTCCCTACCCTGCAGAAAATAAAAATGAAACGAAAGGGACAGTCTACCTCTCCCTTCCCTTTAAAAAAAGTTTGCCCGTTGTTTGTCTCAGTTAATACCCAATTTTTGGAGCTCTGTTGGCGAGTTCTATTTCTGCCTCTGGAGCGCCCTCTTTTTTTGAGTGGGATGCAAAGGAAGGGTAAGATAGTAAGGGATACGGCACTAGACTAACACCTAATTAATACTTAATTTAATATAAGTAGTTAAACAGTTAACTAGACTAAACTTTTTATCATAGTACTTTGATAAATTAAGCGGGCGAGCGGCGGGAATCGAACCCGTATCTTCTCCTTGGCAAGGAGATATTTTACCATTGAACTACGCTCGCTACGGTATATATTTTATAGCGTATATCCGCCTGGGTCGACCTTCTATGTCTGGGTCGACCGTTTCATTTCATTTTCTATTATATTAGAGTTTTCCTTTTTTTATTATCTGTCAATGAATATTCTAATGGGAATGGAATTTCATAATACTGAAAGAGAAGAGCTAGCAATTCGGAACGCAAATTGCGTTTTAATACGTCTCACTATTCTAATTTTTTAGAAGAAATGGCCTTTATTATTTCTTTTTTATGGGGTTAATAAATATTAACCAAATTTCATTTAAGAAATGAGAGAATTCAGAATAGCTACGAGAAAGACTAGTCCAATCCATAATGATGTACCGGAAAATACAACATTTTTATTATTTGACCAACCATCAGGAGAAGCAAATACAAGGGGTACACTAATTACTAAGACTGAGGAAGTCGCAATTAATGCAAAAACAGCTAATTGGAAAGCAATAGTCATATTTCTAATCCTCCAAGCTACCATCAAATAAAGTTGACTACATATTTGATCCCTCACTTAAACCAAAATTGTAAAAAAAATACAAGAAGTAGGAGGGGTTTAATCATGAATCCATTGATTCTTCTCTTTAATTCAAATTTATTACTTAAACCGCTTTTTTATTTGGATATGGGGGTGAGAAGAGATTATTTACTCTTTATTTCACAAGCGGGTATAGCGGATCCTGTATCCGTGTATACAGTATACAGAGATATATCGAAAAGGAACTTGTATCTGATATCTTTCTAGAGGCTAATAAATCTTTTTATTTTTTATATGGCTATGTTCTATTTGTAGGAGTAAAATAAGGATTAGGCTGTGGAGAGATGGCTGAGTGGTTGATAGCTCCGGTCTTGAAAACCGGTATAGTTCTAGGAACTATCGAGGGTTCGAATCCCTCTCTCTCCTTTTGCTTATTGAATACGTTTGTTTCTTTCATTTTTATTTATTTTTTTTTTCTGTCCCTTATCTTTCTTTCATAAAAAGGAATGAATGGCTCGGCTAGATGGAATAACCGAGCCAGAACAGAAAAAAAGTAGAACAGGTATAAATAAGAAAATCTTAGTTAAGAGGGTTCATGTAAAGAACAGGTTCCAAATCACGATCGATTCCCTTTTCAAAACCTGCTGCAGCAGCTCGGGCTCTTCCTGCATGCCATAAATGGCCCACAAAAAAGAAGAATCCTAGAACAAAATGAGAAGTTGATAACCAACTTCTAGGAGAGACATAATTAACTGCATTGATCTCGGTAGCTACGCCACCCACGGAATTTAAAGAGCCTAAAGGAGCGTGGGTCATATATTCTGCTGAGCGTCGTTCTTGCCAAGGTTGTATGTCTTTTTTCAACCTACTCAAGTCCAAACCGTTGGGGCCCCTTAGAGGTTCTAACCATGGAGCACGAAGGTCCCAAAAACGCATAGTTTCCCCTCCAAAGATAACCTCCCCAGTTGGGGAACGCATTAGATATTTACCTAAACCTGTGGGTCCTTGAGCGGATCCCACATTAGCTCCAAGACGCTGGTCTCTAACTAGAAAAGTAAATGCTTGAGCTTGAGAAGCTTCTGGCCCGGTGGGTCCATAAAACTCACTCGGATAAGCTGTATTATTGAACCATACAAAACAACAAGCGATAAAACCAAAGACAGATAAAGCAGCTAAACTATAAGACAAGTAAGCTTCTCCAGACCATACAAATGCACGGCGAGCCCATGCGAAGGGTTTGGTTAAAATATGCCAAATTCCGCCAAATACACAAATAAAACCCAACCATACATGCCCACCAATTATATCTTCTAAATCATCTACACTAACAATCCACCCTTCTCCACCAAAAGGAGATTTTAGTAAATAACCAAATATAACACTGGGACTAAGGGTCAAATTGGTAATTTTTCTTACATCTCCCCCCCCAGGGGCCCAGGTATCATATACACCGCCAAAATAAAGAGCCTTGAGTACTAGAAGAAAAGCACCTAGACCTAACAAAATTAAGTGAATACCCAAAATTGTAGTCATTTTATTTCTATCTTTCCAGACATAACCAAAGAATGGAAAAGATTCCTCAAGAGTCTCGGGTCCCAGAAGCGCGTGATAAATGCCACCGAAGCCTAAGACTGCGGAGGAAATTAGGTGAAGTACGCCAGATACAAAGTACGGAAAAGTATCTAGAACTTCCCCCCTGGCCCTACTCCCCAACCTAGAGTAGCTAAGTGTGGAAGTAAAATCAACCCTTGTTCATACATGGGCTTTTCTGGTACGAAATGGGCCACTTCAAATAGGTTCATTGCTCCGGCCCAGAATACGATTAATCCGGCATGAGCTACATGAGCTCCAAGCAGTTTACCGGACAAATTGATAAGTCTGGCATTCCCAGCCCACCAAGCAAAGCCGGTGGTTTCTTGGTCACGACCAGCTAAAACGAAAGTTCCATTAAAGAGCGTTTCCACGTGGTAGAACCTCCTCAGGGAATATAAGATTTTCATGAGGCTGATCCTGAGCTGCCATCCACGCACGAATACCCTCGTTTAAAAGAATATTTTTGGTGTAGAAAGTCTCAAATTCAGGATCTTCCGCTGCACGGATTTCCTGGGAAACAAAGTCATAGGCACGTAAGTTCAGAGCCAAGCCAACTACGCCAATAGCACTCATCCATAAACCGGTGACGGGTACAAATAGCATAAAGAAATGTAACCAACGTTTATTGGAAAAAGCAACACCAAAGATTTGGGACCAAAAGCGGTTAGCAGTGACCATTGAATAAGTTTCTTCAGCTTGAGTTGGGTTAAAAGCACGGAAGGTATTTGCACCATCACCGTCCTCAAATAGAGTGTTTTCTACGGTCGCTCCATGAATAGCGCATAGCAGAGCCGCACCTAATACTCCGGCAACTCCCATCATATGAAATGGGTTCAACGTCCAATTATGAAATCCTTGGAAGAAAAGGATGAATCGAAATATCGCTGCTACGCCAAAACTCGGCGCAAAGAACCAACCAGATTGCCCCAGTGGATAAATAAGGAATACAGAAACAAAAACAGCAATTGGACCAGAGAATGAGATTGCATTATAAGGCCGCAATTGAACAGACCGAGCAAGTTCAAATTGGCGTAACATGAAACCTATTAGTGCAAAAGCCCCGTGGAGAGCTACAAAAGTCCATAGACCGCCTAATTGACACCAACGAGTAAAATCTCCTTGTGCTTCGGGCCCCCATAGTAGCAACAAAGAGTGTGCTAAACTATTGGCAGGGGTAGAAACTGCTGCGGTTAAGAAATTACAACCTTCCAAATAGGAACTAGCCAATCCATGGGTATACCAAGAAGTTACAAAAGTTGTCCCTGTAAACCAACCCCCTAAAGCGAAATAAGCACAAGGAAAGAGCAATAGGCCAGACCATCCTACAAAAACGAAACGGTCCCTTCGTAACCAGTCATCCATAGTATCAAATAGATCATTTTCTTCTTTAGGAATTCTACCAAGGGCTATAGTCATAGTGATCCTCCTATTCAATTACTTCAACCATTTCCGAGCACCTCATATCACTTTCCAAGGCATATGATAGTTTTATTATCTGTGGACGATTTCTTTCTCGTTCAATGCCCTTTTTCAATGGTCTCGAAGAGAGAAATTTCCCATTTTTATCTATGGAGTCACAGTCACAACCGAGGTCGTGGTAAATCCATGAATTTGATTCGATTTGTTTTTCTTATACTATTTATTTGTTTTTCTTATACTATAGAAATAGAAATAAATTGTTTTTCTTATACTATAGAAAGAAATAAACCTTTGAATTCAGCATTATTCCAAGACTCCTATTTCAAAGTCTATCTTTTAAGGGAAAAATGCAAATAAAAGTAACCCTTCTTTTCCCATTCCCTCTCTATTGCATGGGTGGAAGAACTAAAATAATAGAGGATTCTGAAAAAAAAAAATGGACCTTCGAAATCCAATTTTATGTGTAGCGCAAAGGAGTTGCGATTTCTTCTTATTCCTATAGAACATCTAGTAACAAGAATATGAAATCGTAAATAGCGAAAAATTCTTGTCTTGCGCGGTCTAAGTCTAAGGAAATAAAAAAAATTCGCTTATACAATTTCATCTACATCGAATTTATATATCAGAATAGCGGATAGAGGCATCATTAAAGGAGTCAGGTCTACTTACTTTATGCTTCTTTCCAATTTTATGGTGGATTTGATAAGAACCCTTTTTGCTTTCTTGATAAATAATCGACAAAAAAAGCGTTTTTTTTATATAACCTGCTTGTTTTATTATAATTATAACAAGTCCTATATGGAAATGCCCGCTAAAGAGAAAATCTATTTGATTGTCTCTCGGCCAATATCGATTTTTAGAAAGAAAAAACAAGAATTTTCTTCTTTTTTATTAACATTAAGAAAAAAGAATATAATTAAAATGGAATTGGCAATATAATTTTTATAGACTTTTGAAAGAAAAAAAAGGGGTTTTTGCAACCGTTATTTCTTATTTCTTGCCTATATCATATCACGGAAACCTTCGCTTTGGAACGTGAGAGATGGCTGAGTGGACTAAAGCGGCGGATTGCTAATCCGTTGTACAATTTTTTTGTACCGAGGGTTCGAATCCCTCTCTTTCCGCTCCCTTGGATCATTTGGGACTTTCGAATTGGAAAGAATTCTGACCCCCGGATTTTCTCATAGATAAATGTACGAAACAAATCCAATAAGAAAAAAAAAAACTGAATTTTTACTCCTCGCGTCCAGGATTCCGTCCTGGGTCATTAGATAAGAATCCAAAGATAAAGAGTGAAACAAAGAATATCACTACTGTATAAACAAAAAGTTTGAGAGTAAGCATTACATAATCTCCAAGATTTTTTTTAAGGAATAGATTACCAGTTTTTCCTTACCACACGGATCCACTAGGATGGTTTTTTTTTATACCTAAAAATGCAAAAAAGAATTCTTGAAAAAAATTGCAAGATTCTTTTATAATAAGCACTCTTATCAATAGCAAAAATAGGGTTAGGTGGTTAGGTATTGTGTAGGTACCTTTAGGTACCTGCTCAACCTAGGTGCAGGGGAGTAGAAAGGCTGATCCAAATTTATTGCTGTAGCTACCCATTCAATGTAGAAGAATTTAAATTTTAGAATCGAAGGTTCATAATATAAAAATATAAAACTTCTCGGCTTTTACCCATTTTAAAATTTTTTTGGAATGAACACATCATTCAATTGGCATACAGAGTACTAAAGATTTCATCGAAAACTTACAGCAGCTTGCCAAACAAAGGCTAATAGAAAAAAGAATAGAGGTATAACAGGCATAATATCCACGATTGGATTGAAAATAGCATAAGCTTCGGGTAATTTGGCAAAGAAAAAACTAGTAGGATAAAGAACAGAATTAAACAGATACAGGTTAAACTAAGTATATTAGGCATAACAAGCATTTCATTCTTGTAGAGTAATAATTGGATTTTTCTTGAGTTATTTTTTTAAGGGAAAGAAGGAAAAGGCAGATTCAAAATC
>NW_028260256.1:0-25307 GCF_056163025.1 Triticum urartu | reverse complement strand
ATAATATGGTAGGGTATGTGGCTTTTTCTACACACACTTTCTACACACAAATGAAAAACGGTTATGGATGCGGATATAGGCTACGAGCATAAATGCATGAATATGCAGAGCCAGGTATAGCGAGTTTTATTTTATTTATTTTAATTGAATCAACGAATATTTTTTGAATAGAAAGTCAATGTATCTAACCTATTATTTCACAGGAGTACTAGTTGCTGAAGGCGATTTCAGAATCAAAAAAAGTAAAGTCAAAATTATTTAGCTTATTCTCTCAATTTCAATCGACCGCTGCTGGATTTAGTATATCTAATATGAATTGGCGATCAGAACACATATGGGTAGAACTTCTAAAAGGTTCTCGAAAAAGGGGTAATTTTTTCTGGGCCTGTATTCTTTTTCTAGGTTCACTAGGATTCTTATCGGTTGGGATTTCCAGTTATCTTGGTAAGAATATTATATCTATACTTCCATCTCAAGAAATTCTTTTTTTTCCGCAGGGGGTCGTGATGTCTTTCTACGGAATCGCAGGCCTATTCATTAGCTCCTACTTGTGGTGTACTATTTTGTGGAATGTAGGTAGTGGTTATGACCGATTCGATAGAAAAGAGGGAATAGTGTGCATTTTTCGTTGGGGATTCCCTGGAATAAAACGTCGCGTCTTCCTTCGATTCCTTATGCGGGATATCCAATCAATTAGAATTCAGGTTAAAGAGGGTCTTTATCCTCGTCGTATTCTTTATATGGAAATCCGGGGCCAGGGGATCATTCCCTTGACTCGTACTGATGATAAATTTTTTACTCCACGAGAAATTGAACAAAAAGCTGCCGAATTGGCCTATTTCTTGCGCGTACCAATTGAAGTATTTTGAGGTATCTTTTTTGAACTGAGTTGAATGAAGAAAAGAAGAATTGGAAGAAGAAAAGTTTTCTCAACACAGGGAGGAAGTCCCTTCTAAATTGGATTTGTTATTGTAAGGGGATTTTTAAGTATTTATCTAAAGGAAGGAACAAACGAGGATAAGAGAAATTTGCTTTTAATTTTTTTTTATCCAAGTTAGATATATCGCATACTATTCTTCCTTTTTCATCCGAAAGGGCTTTTTTTTTATTCTATTTCACTATTTCATTCCATCTAGATCTAAGAAAGAACCCAATGCACTGAAATTCCACTAATAACTAATATACAAAAAAGAAGAATAGATACAGGGTATCAAACCTATAGAGTTTTTGCTTCAAAGAAATAGAAATATCATGAAATAGAAATATCATCATATAGAGTCAGGGAATGGAATAGAGTCAGCGAATGAAGCATATTCATTAACAACTCCATTTACAGATCAAAAATGAAAAAAAAGAAAGCATTGCCTTCTTTACTATATCTTGTATTTATCGTACTTTTGCCTTGGGGGGTCTCTTCCTCATTTAACAAATGTCTGGAACTTTGGATTAAGAATTGGTGGAATACCAGGCAATCCGAAACTCTCTTAACTGATATTCAAGAGAAAAGGATTCTAGAAAGATTCATAGAATTAGAAGAACTTTCTCTCTTGGACGAGATGATAAAAGGGAAACTAAAGACACATGTACAAAAACCTCCTACAGGAATACACAAGGAAATAATACAATGGGTCAAAATAAATAATGAGGATCATCTCCATACCATTTTGCATTTCTCGACAAATATAATCTGTTTGGCTATTCTAAGTGGTTCTTTTTTTCTGGGTAAAGAGGAACTTGTCATTTTGAATTCTTGGGTTCAGGAATTCTTCTATAATTTAAATGACTCAATAAAAGCTTTTTTTATTCTTTTAGTTACTGATTTTTTTGTTGGATTTCACTCCACCCGTGGTTGGGAACTAGTAATTCGTTGGGTCTACAACGATTTTGGATGGGCTCCTAACGAGCTTATTTTCACTATTTTTGTTTGTAGTTTTCCAGTAATTCTAGATACATGTTTGAAATTTTGGGTCTTTTTTTGTTTAAATCGTCTATCTCCTTCGCTTGTAGTCATTTATCATTCAATTAGTGAAGCATAAATTCATTTGATCTCCCGATATTAATATTAATCAAATTAGCAAGCATCTTTTTTTAGAAAGAAAGCCCTTTTCCATTTTAGCAAAATTCTTTCTATTTATACCTACTTTAAGGTATTCATCATTGCAGTACAACTGTTGCAGTAGAATGACAACAGATTCGTGTATAGGGAACTAGATTAGCTTAGCTACCTATCTAATTTATTGTAGAAATTCTGGGATCTGCGATTGGACATGGAAAATAGAAATACTTTTTCTTGGGTAAAGGAACAGATAACTCGATCGATTTCTGTATCGATCATGATATACGTAATAACTCGGACATCTATTTCAAATGCATATCCCATTTTTGCGCAGCAGGGTTATGAAAACCCACGAGAAGCAACTGGACGAATTGTATGTGCCAATTGCCATTTAGCTAGCAAGCCCGTCGATATTGAAGTTCCCCAAGCTGTGCTTCCCGATACTGTATTTGAAGCAGTTCTTCGAATTCCTTATGATATGCAATTGAAACAAGTTCTTGCTAATGGAAAAAAGGGAGGGTTGAATGTAGGTGCTGTTCTTATTTTGCCCGAGGGATTCGAATTAGCGCCGCCCGATCGTATTTCCCCTGAGTTAAAAGAAAAGATAGGAAATCTTGCTTTTCAGAGTTATCGTCCCGATAAAAAAAACATTCTTGTGATAGGCCCTGTTCCCGGTAAGAAATATAGTGAAATTGTCTTTCCCATTCTTTCCCCTGATCCTGCTACGAAGAAAGATGCTCATTTCTTAAAATATCCCATATATGTAGGGGGAAACCGAGGAAGAGGACAGATCTATCCTGATGGTAGCAAGAGTAACAATACAGTCTATAATGCTACGTCAACAGGTATAGTAAGAAAAATACTACGTAAAGAAAAGGGGGGGTATGAAATATCCATAGTTGATGCATCAGATGGACGCCAAGTGATTGATATTATACCTCCCGGACCAGAACTTCTTGTTTCAGAGGGGGAATCCATCAAGCTTGATCAACCATTAACAAGCAATCCTAATGTGGGAGGTTTTGGTCAGGGGGACGCAGAAATCGTGCTTCAGGATCCATTACGTGTCCAAGGCCTTTTGTTCTTCTTCGCATCCGTTATTTTGGCACAAGTTTTTTTGGTTCTCAAAAAGAAACAGTTTGAAAAGGTTCAATTGTACGAAATGAATTTCTAGGTCCCGGGATTTCTTACCATCAAGTTGGTAAAAAGCCTCGATTTATTGGCAATTGCTAGAATTATCTATGATCTATTTTGGAAATCCTTTTTTTGTTTAGACTGCTTTTTGTTTATGAGATGTCTGGAATTCCTTATTTATATCCCATGCAAAAGAAGAGAATCCAAGGCAAAGGCGAGAACAATCAAATTAAAATTTCTTCTTTTTCGGAGGGATTGCAGGTCTTCTTAATCGTCTATTCGGCACAAGAAAAAGCCTTTTTCTTGTGCCGATTCTTCTTGTATCAAAATAAGAATCCTTTTTCTTCCTAATTCGTCAAAGATTACTATTTCTTCTTTATTCGGGTCTGTCTCTTGGACCTCTTTTTCTTTTGCTTAGGTTTAGCCGAGGTAGTGGACAAACAGAGGGGAAGAAAATATGGCGGGGGAAAAATTTCTTGTGATTGTGAGCAAATTGCTTGGCTTGTTTAATTAAGTTCAACTTCAAATTTACAGAAATTTTGCAAAAAAAAAGTAAACTCTTCCATTGAAGGTTTTTTTATTTTTAGGCTAGTTGAATAGTTTTGATTAAGGTTTTATTAGTTTATTACTCGAAACTAAATCAAGGATTTTCAGGATACTTCCTTCGTGGAATAAGATATTGGATCCTCGAGTGATCTCTTTTTCTTGTTGCTTCATAAGAGTGAATCGAATAGATTCAATTCGCGTTATAAGAGTAAAATAAAAATTCCGCGGGTCCTTTCCGCTCTAATCAGATAAAGGGGGGTAAGGACCCGCTAAGCTCCTACTTTTTCATGTTTACAATCTGGTCCCTCCGATTACTATAGAGATGAACCCAATCCAGAATATGAACCATAAAAGAAAACACCTACTAAACCAATCACAGCAATACCAGCTACAGTACCTATCAGCCAAAGAGGAATTCTTCCAGTAGTATCGGCCATTTCCCCTACTTTCCTCCACATTTTATCAATTGGTCATGCTAGAGACAAAAACAGTCATGGGTAGTTATAAGGATGGTATCCTTCCAAATGGGATAAGAGAATTCTTATTAGTCTCTTTCTTTCTCTCAATTGAAGAAGTAATTGGAAAATAAAACAGCAAGTACAAAAATGAGTAATAAACCCCAGTATAGACTGGTACGATTCAATTCAACATTTTGTTCATTCGGGTTTGATTGTGTCATAGTTCTATAGTTGGAATTTGTTTTATCGTTGGATGAACTGCATTGCTGATATTGATCCCAAGAAAAAAACAGTAGGTACAGCTAGTCCGTGAATAGCCAGCCATCGCACTGTAAAAATAGGATAGGTTCGATCTATGGTCATTGAGGGCCTCCTAAAAGGATCTACTAAATTCATCGAGTTGTTCTAAAGAATCAAAACGGTCGGTTATTAACGGAATTCCTTGTCGGCTTTCCGTGAAATACTCGTTTGGCCTAGGACTTCCAAACACGTCATAAGCTAAACCCGTACTGACAAATAACCAACCCGCAATGAATAGGGAAGGTATAGTAATGCTATGAATAACCCAGTATCGAATACTGGTAATAATATCAGCAAAAGAACGTTCTCCCGTGCTTCCAGACATGCTGAACTCCCAAAATTTTTGTACATTCAAAAAAGGAATTGATTCCGTAAAAGATGGGATCGACCAGTAAATAGAAAATTACTGATATTTCATCCTTGTGAGATTGTCAATTTTGTACCAAAGGTGTATTTTGAGTATACCGAATTAGTATAGCTATCCTTCCTATGGCACAGCAATCTGGTTTTGCCTGGTTCCGAAACATAATTACTTTTTTATTTTTTTTTTGTCTATAGGTAAGCTATATGTTATTCAAGGCATCAATAGAAAACCCCATTTTTGTAGGTTCTACTTACTTTTCATTGGCTTCGGAATAATAGAGTAATTCGGAATAGCAGCCAAAATCTTGGGAAAATCTAAGTTAATGATCAATAGGTTTGGATAAATAATTTAGGAAGGATATTCTCATACTGACACAATACAAGGACAAGTATATGTGAAATCTATCCTTTCATAATTCGTAATTCATCCTTGTATTGTTTGTTGGATTAGGTCTAACTTTCTTGACCAAACTGCGAGCGCGGAACTTTACGAGATGAAATAGGGAAAGACAGAAGATAGAATAGAACTTAAAAGGATAATTGAAGTGACTCGTCTTCGAATCTACTTTGGTTGGAGTTCGAAAAAGGAATAAAAATAAAGTAAATTCAAGGAAGAGCTTTCTTTTTTTTTTTTTTTTAACAGCCCCTTGGCAGGTCGTGGAATGCTTTTGTTCTCCTCTTATTCCATATGGAATACAATCAGTTAAAATAAGAAGGAATAGGGGAATATTCGATCGTTCACTCCAAAAAGAGGGTCCTATTGAAAAAGAAATTATCCAAAATAGAAAGAAGTTTTTTTTTTCAAATTCAATTGTTTATTTATCTCTTATTCAAAAATTTCCCTGAAAATTGAATTTCTTTTTTTCATTCAATGGGGTTAGATGATCTAGTTCTTAATATTATTACTTTACTCAATTGACAAATTCCACAACAAATCTCTTGATTCGGAATTAGGGACTCATGTATCATCTGATGAATCCACTTTCTTTTACACTTCTGTATCTTACTCTATCTTGTTTTTTAGTATTATCTAAAATAACTGATGAATTATGAATTTTCCATAACTTAGGTAAATGCTTTACCAACATATGTAGTGTAGTAAAAAAAAATAAATGGAATTTAACTCTTTCATGCTTACTTTAACTAGTTATTTTGGTTTTCTACTGGCTGCTTTAACTATAACCCCAGCTCTATTTATTGGCTTGAACAAGATACGCCTTATTTGAATTGACTGAATAATTATAATTCAGAAAAGAAAAATCTTTCTTTGGGATTCCTGGCATTCTACGACTCTTTTCCAGACTAATTAGGAATTCTTTTCTTGGTCATTGAGATTCGTGGATAATTTAGAGTACTATTTAGGGATAGATCGTACCTCTTTTTTTATCCCCTCGAACAAATCGAAATGATTGAAGTTTTTCTATTTGGAATCGTCTTAGGCCTAATTCCTATTACTTTAGCGGGATTATTCGTGACTGCGTATTTGCAATACAGGCGTGGGGATCAGTTGGATCTTTGATTGAGTCATTTTTTTTTTTTGATTGACCTCCTCCAGACCAGAGAGGAGGTCAAATTGAAATTGGAGTTACAATTCAATTTTGTTAAGTTATTTTACTCTGCTTCGACATAAAATAGATGGAATCACGCTCTGTAGGATTTGAACCTACGACATCGGGTTTTGGAGACCCGCGTTCTACCGAACTGAACTAAGAGCGCTTTCATTCATTCAAAAAGAAAATCTTTTTCTATTCCTAATGTATCTCACGTACGTATAGTCTCCACAAATTCAAGTTATACCCACTTTACTTTAATTGATCTCGTCGCTACTGCCTATAAAGAAGAAAGAAGTAATAGGTAGGGATGACAGGATTTGAACCTGTGACATTTTGTACCCAAAACAAACGCGCTACCAAGCTGCGCTACATCCCTTTTCCAAATTAAATTGTTGTACAATGCCATTGTACACAATTCCTGTCTTCTTTTCCACATCATAATTTTCTTCTTCTTTCTTTCTCTATCTATATATAGAACCCTCGTGTCATTTCTTCTTTTTGGTCTCATATAATTAAGGAATTATATACATATAAAATCCAATATAATTTCGCCTATAAAAGAAGGATTACTTTTCCTTGGTAATATATAGGAAGAAGGGGTCATCTTTTTCTTTTTTAGGGATAGGAAAATTTCGTCGATATGGTTCATTTTATATATAGCATAACAATCTTGGGCAAGAGTTTATGATCATATATGTATTCCAACAAGGAAGGAGGATTTTCAATGCGGGATATAAAAACATATCTCTCTGTAGCACCCGTGCTAAGTACTCTATGGTTTGGTGCTTTAGCAGGTTTATTGATAGAAATTAATCGTTTATTCCCAGATGCTTTGTCATTCCCTTTTTTTTAATTCTAGTTATTGCTATGGGAGGGATAGATTTCTTCGTGATATGACAAAATTTGATCCTTTTCAATCTTTTTTTAGTATCGGAAGGAAAAAGAAAGAAAAGATGGATTGGGTTGAACCTCAGAGTCATTAAAAATTTGGTAAACCCCATTTTTGAAAATAGAAATTCAATTTAAAGGGGTACCCAAGCTAAATAAGGCCTCAGAAATCAGAGCATAGAAAAGGCGGGGCTGGCTAATTAAATGAAAGGATTTCGAACCAAAATCTTTGCTAATTCGACAAGGATTGTATTCTTTAATTATTTCTCTATTTTTTATTACTTAATTAAAGAATAAAAAAAAATTATTCTAATGAATTTTATTCTTCTTCTTCGGATTCAAAATAGAAGAATAAAAGAATAAGTAGAAGAATTAAGTTAAGTCAATCCAAAAAGAAAAGGAGGTTCATGGCCAAGGGAAAAGATGTTAGAATCAGAGTTATTTTGGAATGCATCAGTTGTGTTCGAAAAGGTGCCAATGAGGAATCGACGGGGATTTCTAGATATAGTACTCAAAAGAATCGCCACAATACACCCGGACAATTAGAATTCAAAAAATTTTGTCGTTATTGTCGCAAGCATACGACTCATCACGAAATAAAGAAATAGGAACATCGTGTGTTTGATCTTTCCAAACAACAGAAAGAGTAAGAACTTCATATTTAATATATAAAGAAAACATAGTATAGAATACAAAATACAAATCAACTCATCTGATTTCCGGTAGATATTATTTCATATGTATAGAGGGTATTCATATACTATAATATGAATCAAATAAGATATGGATCAAAGAAAAACTACTTCTTCTGGATCCTAAATTAATAAAATAAAGAAGTGAATTTTCAAATTTTCAAATTTTAAATAAGGAATAAATCATGTATACATCTAAACAACCTTTTCTTAAATCTAAGCAACCCTTTAGTAAATCCAAGCAAACTTTTAATAAATCCAAGCAACCCTTTCGTAAATCCAAGCAAACTTTTCGTAAATTCAAGCAACCTCTTTCGTAAATCTAAACAACCTTTTCGTAGGCGTCCCCGGATTGGCCCGGGAGATCGAATTGATTATAGAAACATGAGTTTAATTAATAGATTTATTAGTGAACAAGGAAAAATATTATCGAGACGAATAAATAGATTAACCTTGAAACAACAACGATTAATTACTCTTGCTATAAAACAGGCTCGTATTTTATCTTTCTTACCGTTTCGTAACTATGAGAACGAAAAGCAATTTCAAGCCCAGTCAATTTCAATAATTACAGGTTCTAGACCCAGAAAAAATAGACATATTCCTCAATTAACGCAAAAGTACAATTCCAATCGAAACTTAAGAAACAACAACCAAAATTTAAGAAACAACAACCGGAACTTAAGTTCCGATTGTTGATGTTTTATTCGAATTCGAAAGGGCCAGACCTATATATATTATAAAGAAAGTAATCCAGCTCGTTGATTCCTACCACTTAATCTTAATTTATTGTATCTTCCCGGAGTTCCCTCTCCGGGAATTCATCTTTTATTATTCCAGTATATTACTTTATTTATACCTTTAATTGATGATCTTTATTTTATTGGAAATCGTGTAAAGATTATTTGGATTTGATACAGCTACTTGTGCAAGCATTTTACGATTAAGAATCAATTTCTTCTTGTACAGGTTGTGTATTAATTTACTATAACTATCGAATACTTTATATACCCGCGTTGCTGCGTTTATCCGAGTGATCCACAAACGACGAAAATCCCTCTTTTGCCTACCTCTATCTCGATGAGAGGAAACAAAAGCTCTTTTTACCTGTTGGGTAATCATTCGATTAAGTCTTAAATGAGCCCCTCTAAAGTTTGAGGCAAATGAACGCATTTTTGTTCGTCGTCTCCGGGCTATATATCCTCGCGGAACTCTGGTCATTGAATCAAATTAACCTTAATGAATAACTAATGATTTCTCTTCTTTTAGCCACCCTTTTTCTCATTAATAACAAAACTAATTATTCCGATATATAAAATATTAATTCCAATGGCTTTTGCTATAGTAACCTTCCCAACCACGATTTTTTATTCCACTCCGTTCAGTTATTTCTATACGAAATAACAAATTCATTCTAATAATACTAAAAAAAATAGTGGGTTCCATCGTTTCTATGGTTCCCTTTTAAACGGTGAGGCCCTCTCTATACACCGGAGCCCTTTCTTTCATCAAAAGGTATTGCGAACTTGTATAGTCCACATTCTTTGGCTCTACCTATCCATTATAGAGTAAATAGCTCTTTTCACAATAAGAGTTATCCATACAGTGACGGTATTTAATTATGAAAGTTGGCTAAGTAGCTGACCCTGTTAGTCCGTTCTTTTAAGATAAAGGAGCATAAGCCTTTTTCTTTTTATTACTATTTCCTCCGCTTAATGGATAACCATTTGCTACCAATGGGAGAATTGCTTCTTATTTCCAATTTAGATAATTGGATTTGCACCAAAGGAAACCATAAATTCCATATACCATAGAAATCTAGGATAGAGAAGCTATATCCTATTCATTGGTACTAATCATGGATACTTCAATTTTTTTTATATTTGTTTGAAGTCATGATCTGAACGAGTCGCACATACACCCTAGCACATGTTCCTCGACGCTGAGGGCATCCTTTAAGCGCGGCCGTTTTTCGAGCATTTCGTATTGGCTGTCTTGCGTTTCTAATAAGTTGTTTAACCGTCGGCATGTTGTATGTATATAGAAAAAAATGGATTGGTTTAGATCCATCTTAACCTGATGATTGCTCATCATGAAGTCTTTCTATTTTCTATTAAATCGAGGAAAACACGAATTTAGCTGTGAAATAACTTTACAAGAAATCCGGACACTACCAATCCTTAAACATTTCTGGAAACCACACTGGATCAGTATCGCAGTGCTTGTCAATCATTTCATCCCCTACAATATCGACAAGTCCATAAGCTTTGGCTTCGTCTGCTGACATAAAAACATCCCTTTCCATGTCTTCGGATACAACCCAAAAAGGCTTGCCTGTTCTTACTGCATAAACCCTTGTGATCATTTCGCGAACTTTGTGTAACTCTTCTACTTCTAGTAAAAATTCTGGTGTCCTTGCCCGATAATAAGCACTAGCAGGTTGGTGAAGCATAATCCTCGCGTGAGGGAATGCTATACGCTTGGTGGGTTCTCCTCCAAGCAGAATGAAGGACGCCATGGAGGCGGCTATTCCGAGGCATATTGTATATATATCTGGTGTCACCGTTTGCATCGTATCAAAAATAGCCATTCCTGAGATTAGCCACCCGCCTGGGGAGTTTATAAACAAAAAAATATCACTAATTCCATCTTCTATACTCAGATATACCATGAGACCTGTAATATGATTCGTGATCTCGCAACGAATCTCTTGACCTAAAAAAAGTGTCCTTTCTCGATACATAACATTGTATAAGTCAACCCAAGTCGCTTCTTCATCTCCAGGAATCCGGTAAGGTACTTTTGGAACACCAATGGGCATATTAGATTAATATTATTAAATTTAAGTAAGAAAACCACACTTTAATATGGAAACGTAAGAATGGAACAGAAAGAAAGAATCCGCAGTTTATTGTCTTAATTTTTATTCTTATTCTATATGAATATTATAGATTCTATTAATACGTAGATTGAAAGGTTATACATATAAGGAATGTAAGACAGATTGAATAAAGAAAAGGGAATGGGTGATTTGAATGCTAAACAAAGAGGGGTAGCGATCTATTCTTCGTTTTTTCCAAATTGGCCAAGTTACCCATTGCATATTGGCACTTATCGAGTATAGAATAGATCTGCTTCTCTTTCTTCTTATGAACAGAATTGGCTTCTTATTTTTAATGGAATGAAATAAATATTCGCGCTTTCTGACACAGAATCCCCTAGAAGGGTTAGGTACATAGGATATGGATAGTCTTTTTCAATGCGATAAAATAAAGCGACATCGTGTCTATTTTTCTTTGCTAAAGGGGTATTTCCATGGGTTTGCCTTGGTATCGTGTTCATACTGTCGTATTGAATGATCCGGGTCGATTGCTTGCGGTGCATATAATGCACACAGCTCTAGTTTCTGGTTGGGCTGGCTCAATGGCTTTATACGAATTAGCAGTTTTTGATCCCTCTGATCCTGTTCTGGATCCAATGTGGAGACAAGGTATGTTCGTAATTCCCTTCATGACTCGTTTAGGAATAACGGATTCGTGGGGTGGTTGGAGTATTTCAGGAGGAACTGTAACAAATCCGGGTATTTGGAGTTATGAAGGTGTGGCAGGTACGCATATTGTGTTTTCTGGCTTGTGTTTCTTGGCAGCGATCTGGCATTGGGTATATTGGGACCTAGAAATATTCTCTGATGAGCGGACGGGAAAACCCTCTTTGGATTTGCCCAAGATCTTTGGAATTCATTTATTTCTTGCAGGGGTGGCTTGCTTTGGCTTTGGGGCATTTCATGTAACGGGTTTGTATGGTCCTGGGATATGGGTATCCGATCCTTATGGACTAACTGGAAAAGTACAAGCTGTAAATCCAGCGTGGGGTGCAGAAGGTTTTGATCCTTTTGTTCCGGGGGGAATAGCTTCTCATCATATTGCTGCGGGTACATTGGGTATATTAGCGGGCTTATTCCATCTTAGTGTCCGTCCGCCTCAACGTCTATATAAAGGATTACGTATGGGCAATATTGAAACTGTACTTTCCAGTAGTATCGCTGCTGTTTTTTTTGCAGCTTTCGTAGTTGCTGGAACTATGTGGTATGGGTCAGCAACGACCCCAATCGAATTATTTGGGCCTACTCGTTATCAGTGGGATCAGGGATACTTTCAGCAAGAAATATATCGAAGAGTTAGCAATGGTTTAGCCGAAAATCTTAGTTTATCAGAAGCTTGGTCTAAAATTCCCGAAAAATTAGCCTTTTATGATTATATTGGTAATAATCCGGCAAAAGGGGGATTATTCAGAGCAGGCTCAATGGACAATGGGGATGGAATAGCTGTTGGATGGTTAGGACATCCCGTCTTTAGAGATAAAGAAGGACGTGAGCTTTTTGTACGCCGTATGCCTACTTTTTTTGAAACATTTCCGGTTGTTTTGGTAGATGAGGAGGGAATTGTTAGAGCAGACGTTCCTTTTAGAAGAGCAGAATCCAAATATAGTGTTGAACAAGTAGGTGTAACGGTGGAGTTCTATGGTGGCGAACTTAATGGAGTAAGTTATTCTGATCCTGCTACTGTAAAAAAATATGCGAGGCGTTCTCAATTAGGGGAAATTTTTGAATTAGACCGGGCTACTTTGAAATCTGATGGTGTTTTTCGCAGCAGTCCAAGGGGTTGGTTCACTTTTGGTCATGCTACCTTTGCTTTGCTCTTCTTTTTCGGACACATTTGGCATGGCGCTAGAACATTGTTCCGAGATGTTTTTGCTGGTATTGATCCAGATTTGGATGCTCAAGTGGAATTTGGAACATTCCAAAAAGTGGGAGATCCAACTACAAGGAAACAGGCAGTTTGATACACATTGTTATAGTATCTTTCACCTCTCTTTTTTGATTTGACATGGGAAACATCTCCCATCCTTTCTTTGACTCTTTTTCTTTCTTTATATGGGAAATTATCCCAAATGACAAATGAATAGGTGTGGAAGTTATAATTGTAAATAAACCAGGATCGAATCTATGGAAGCATTGGTTTATACGTTCCTTTTAGTTTCGACTTTAGGGATAATTTTTTTCGCTATCTTCTTCCGAGAACCACCTAAGGTTCCACCAACTCCAACTAAAAGAATAAAATAATTTCATTTAAGTAAGAAGTCCCCCTATCTGGGAGACTTCTTACTTAAATTAGTCTCCGTGTTCTTCGAATGGATCTCTTAATTGTTGAGAGGGTTGCCCAAACGCGGTATATAAGGCATACCCAGTAAAGCTTACAAGTAAACCAGATATGGAGATGGCGACTAAAGTTGCTGTTTCCATTTTTATAGAATTTCAAGATTACAATGGATCTACGAAAAGATCGTGTATTTACAACTACAACGGAATAGTATACAAAGTCAACACCAATGATTAAATAGAATTTATGGCTACACAAACCGTTGAAGATAGTTCTAAACCTAGGCCAAAACGAACTGGTGCAGGTAGTTTACTGAAACCCTTGAATTCGGAATATGGGAAAGTCGCCCCGGGTTGGGGGACTACTCCTTTTATGGGGATCGCAATGGCTTTATTCGCTATATTCCTATCTATCATTTTAGAAATTTATAATTCTTCCGTTTTACTGGACGGAATTTTAACCAATTAGGTTTCTACTAACTAAAACTAGGAAGTCAGAGTTTTTCCATCCAAAAAAGCCTTTCTAGTTTAAGATCTACATTTCTAGATATTATGGTAGTTCGACCGCGGAATTTTTTTGTTTCGGTATCTCTGGAATATGAGTGTGTGACTTGTTAGAATTGATCCTATTGATAATACATAGAAAGGGCCTGTTATCTCTATCAAGATGATTCTAATTCGTCAGATATTATTTATTCTAGTATCTGGAACACGAAATAGATAGAGTGGATCAAAAAAAAATGGAACTATGATTCATACTCACTATTAAGACCTCGCAACCAGACTGAAAAATTCAAGTAGTTCTTAAATAAAAATAAAAAAGAAATTTTCTTCCTTCCAATTTTGTTTGCCCAAAAGACAACTTTTTTTCTCTCGATTTTGTCGAGTCATTACACTGATTCAATAAATGATTATCAAGCGGTTCTTATTCGAAGAACCCTTGCCTTTTGTTTAGCTTGAGACTAAATCATCGTGGCTCTAGTATGAATCTAAGGTTTTAATTGAACTGATTCATAGGATCTCAACAAGATAATTTCTATATTACGCATAAAAAAACAAATCCTTTATAGGGAAGAGAAAAGTCAAGAAGCCTCTAATGACCAACATAAGGGAAAGGAAGAAAGAAAGACGCGCCAACTTGAGATTTTTTGGCATTATCATCACAAAGAAGATATTCCGGATTTTTCTTATTTGATATCTTCAAGGCAAATCGACCCAATTCAGTGGCTGATGAAGTTTTGAACCTTTTTTCTAATATTCGTTGAAAATTTTTGTGTTTCTGCTTGAGCCGTACGAGATGAAATTTTCATATACGGCTCTTAGAGGGGGACTCGGGTTAGTTACCTATCTCAATAAAGTATATGATTGGTTTGAGGAACGTCTTGAGATTCAGGCAATTGCAGATGATATAACTAGTAAATATGTTCCTCCCCATGTCAACATATTTTATTGTTTAGGGGGAATTACACTTACTTGTTTTCTAGTACAAGTCGCTACCGGTTTTGCTATGACTTTTTACTACCGACCAACCGTTACAGAGGCTTTTTCCTCGGTTCAATACATAATGACCGAGGCCAACTTTGGTTGGTTAATCCGATCAGTTCATCGATGGTCAGCAAGTATGATGGTTTTAATGATGATCCTGCATGTATTTCGTGTGTATCTCACAGGGGGATTTAAAAAACCCCGCGAATTAACTTGGGTCACAGGTGTGGTTTTGGCTGTTTTGACTGCATCATTTGGTGTAACTGGTTATTCTTTGCCTTGGGATCAAATTGGCTATTGGGCAGTCAAAATTGTGACAGGTGTACCTGACGCCATTCCGGTAATAGGATCGCCTTTAGTGGAGTTATTACGCGGAAGTGCTAGTGTGGGCCAATCCACTTTGACTCGTTTTTATAGTTTACATACCTTTGTACTGCCTCTGCTTACTGCCGTATTTATGTTAATGCACTTTCCAATGATACGTAAGCAAGGTATTTCGGGTCCTTTATAGGGAAGGCATATCATAGAGAATTATAATTATCATATATCATATCGGGTAGGTTTTGGTATTTCATTGCTACAAGCATGGGTTATTGTAAAATAACACATGTCATTTGGATACTTCTCTTCAACTCCAAAGTATTTTTATACAATACAAATAGTTGAAGTTAATTTTACGAAAGAAAAAAGGCGGATTATGGGAGTGTGTGACTTGAATTATTGATTTGGCCATGCAGATAAAGAATTGGATCTGCCACATTAGAATTCACAACCAAAGGTGTCTCCGCATCCAATCAACATGTAAGTCCCCTACCTAGGAAGGATAGGCTGGTTCACTTGAGGAGAATATCTTCTATGATCATACCGCAACCATGTCATCCATGAACAGGCTCCGTAAGATCCCATAGAGTAGAAATGGAATAAGTCATGTGACATGATCCAGTTCTCTATTTATTACACTTACCTTTTTATTATAGTATGGAAATGCATTCATTTTCTTTGCATCGATTGTGATCCGCAATACTATCGGAGTAAAAGAAGGGATCTAAGGAAGAATGTAGGCTAAACTTTTTGATTTTTTATTAGTAACAAGTAAATATTTTGTTTGGAGGTAAGAAACTTGCGATATTGAGGGGATAAATACCAACTAATCAAGAGACATGAGACAATCCACAAAGCAATTGATCATGATCAAATTTGTAAGCCCACTTGGATATTGAGCATTTACCCATAAGAATAGGATTATTTTCAATGAGTAGTTGTAGGTGCAACTTCGGAAAAGAGAATCTGATAAAGCTTTTCTTGCCTAGAGTCATTGAGTCATTATAAACCTTAATTCTATTAAGGATCTTCCGCGGTCTTATTTCTTTCACTCTTGCTCGAGCCGGATGATGATAAATTCTCATGTCCGGTTCCTTTGGGGGATGGATCCTAAAGAGTTCACCTATCCCAATAACAAAGAAACCAGACTTAAATGATCCTGTATTAAGAGCTAAATTAGCTAAAGGGATGGGACATAATTATTACGGGGAACCCGCATGGCCCAACGATCTTTTATATATTTTTCCAGTAGTAATTCTAGGTACTATTGCATGTAATGTAGGTTTAGCGGTTCTCGAGCCATCAATGATTGGTGAACCGGCAGATCCGTTTGCAACTCCTCTGGAAATATTACCCGAGTGGTACTTCTTTCCCGTGTTTCAAATACTCCGTACGGTACCCAATAAGTTATTGGGCGTTCTTTTAATGGTTTCTGTGCCAACAGGCTTATTGACAGTACCTTTTCTAGAGAATGTCAATAAATTCCAAAATCCATTTCGCCGCCCAGTAGCTACGACCGTTTTTTTAATCGGTACTGTAGTAGCTCTTTGGTTAGGTATTGGAGCAACATTACCCATTGATAAATCATTAACTTTAGGTCTTTTTTAGATATTTTTTGATTCATTCAACCGTGAAGTACCATAGGTATCTAGGAAATAGTTACTTCCAAGTGAATCTTCCCTAGATACCTAAAATCCATTTTATTATGATCCATTTCGCGAAAATATAGATTGTACCAAAGATGCTAAATTGTTTTCTTTTTATTCTAACTCGAAAAAGAAGAAGAAAAAAAATTGCAATGGATTTAAAACGAGAGTTTATTCTTAAGTAAATCAATTGGGAGATGCTTCTCTAGAGTGTCCCATATATGTTTTCTATCTTCCATACGAAAACTGTCAATTCTCAGAAGATCTTCTTCAGTCTTACTCAAAAGGTCCAATAGTGTATGTATATTGGCCCTTTTTAGACAATTATACGTTCTAGAAGTCAATTCTAATTGATCAATAAAAATACAATTCAATGGAATTCCTTTTTTGTTTTTCTTTAGATTAGTTAATCTTTTTTGAAAAGTAAAAAGGGGTGGAGTAAACCTGTTTTTATTTTCTTCGAAACTAGCGCCCTCTTCCTCCGCGTGTAGAAAAGGAAGAAATAAATCAATCAAATTACGAGAAGCCTCATAAAGTGCTTCCTTAGGGGTTAAACTTCCATTAGTCCATATTTCTAGAAAAAGTATCTCGTGTTTTTCATTTCCATTCCCACAAGAAAAAATACTATAATTCACATTTCGAACAGGCATGGATACAGCATCTATAGGATAACTTCCATCTTGATAGTTCTTTCTGAGTTCTGTCTGATATCCACGATCTCTCTTGATCTGTAAATCAATACAGAAATCAATGGGCTCTGTCAAGTTAGCTATAGGTTGTGCCGTATCAACGATTTCTACGGAAGGCGGTAAGATGATATCTTGAGCAGTTATGTATCTAGGACCTTTGACGCAAATGGATGCGTCTCTAACTCCATAGAGATTACTTCTCAATACAATTTCTTTCAAATTTAGTAAAATTTCTTGTACGGATTCTTCAATACCTGCTATTGTAGAATACTCGTGCGGCACGCTCCCAAATTTTGCACGTGTGATACATGTTCCTTCTATTTCTCCAAGTAAAGCTCTTCGCAAGGCAATACCGACGGTGTCCGCTTGACCTTTTCTAAGCGGGGACAGAATGAAACGACCATAATAAAGGCGCTTACTATCTACTCTTGATTCAACACACTTCCACTGTAGTGTTTGAGTGGATCCTGCTACCTCCTCTCGAACCATAATAGACTAGTATTATTATTTTATCATTGAATCGTTTATTTCTCTTGAAATGAAAGTTGAAAGCGGGTTAATTCTTTTACAGACGTCTTTTTTTAGGCGGTCGACATCCATTATGCGGCATAGGTGTTACATCGCGTATACAACTTAATCGCACACCACTTTTAGCAATGGCTCGTAATGCGGCATCTCTTCCACTACCAGCGCCCTTTACCATAACTTCTGCTCGTTGCAAACCTACTGTACGAATAGCATCTACTGCTGTTCTTTGACCAGCATAGGGTGATGCTTTTCTTGAGCTTTTGAATCCACAAGTACCGGCCGAGGACCAAAAAACCACCCGACCTTGTGGGTCTGTAACAGTTATAATGGTATTGTTGAAACTAGCTTGAACATGAATAACCCCTTTTGTTATTCTACGTGCACTCTTCCGTAAACTAAAACGTGCATTCCTACGTAAACCAATACGCACTTTCTTACGTGAACCAATTTTTGGTATAGCTTTTGCCATATTTTATTATCTCATAAATATGAGTTAGAAATAAAAAAAAGAAAAAAAGATACAAAGATATCCGTTTCAGGGTAAAATAAACCCTTTACTTTAATTATTTTAAATGAAATTATTTTATTTGGAATTGGAACATTTCCGCGGGTACTTTTTTTTACTTTTTAGAAAGTAAAGTTCTTTTTCGAAAGATTACCCCTGTCTTTGTTTATGCTTCGGATTAGAGCAAATGACTCTAATTCGTCCACGCCTACGAATCAGTCGACATTTTGTACAAATTTTACGAACGGAAGCTCTTATTTTCATATTTCCGTATCCTTTTTTAAACTATGAATCTAATCTTTTGGAAAAAATAAGTCTCTTCGCTTGAATTTTAGAACTTAGAATTTATTACCCTAGAAAAAAAAAGAAAAACCTAATCCTTTGAATCTTTGGTATCCTTCAAATCTTCGCTATCCTTCAAATCTTCGCTATCCTTCGAGTCTTCGATACGCTTCGAATCCTTATGGGGAAGTCTATAAATTATACGTCCCTTGCTTGAATCATAACGACTTACTTCAATTTTGACCCTATCCCCCATCAGTATTCGTATAGAACTAGACCGTATCTTTCCTGAAATATAGCCTAGGATGATGGTGTCATTCTCTAGCCGAACGCGGAACATTCCATTGGGTAGGGCTTCCGTAACTAAACCTTCGAAAGTTACTTTTGCTTCTCTCGGGTTTTTTTTTTCTCTCCTATTTTTTTTTTCTGTCATATTTTTTTTCTCCTATTTTTCTATTTTTATTTTAAAAATAGGAAGGGCGAGATAGAATTCGAGCACTATAGGCGGGGCGATTACCATATATAACATAAGACTTCTCCCCCAATTCTGTTTAGTCGAGCTTCTCGATCTGTCATTATTCCTCGAGAAGTAGAAAGAATAGCAATTCCCATTCCACCCAAAACTTTAGGAATTCCTTGATAGTTGGTATAAATTCGTAAGCCGGGTCGGCTGATACGCTTTAAAAAGGTTCTTGTTCTATATATTCCTTTTATAGTCTTTCTCTTTTGATGTCGCAAAGTTGAAACCAAGAAATATCTGTTACGTTCCTGATGTTTCCGAACACTTTCAATAAAACCCTCTCGTAGAAGTATTTTAACAATGTTTTCGGTAATATTTGTAGATACTACTCGAACTGTTCCTTTTTTATTCATGTCCGCATTTCTTATAGAGGTTAGTAAATCAGCAATAGTGTCCTTGCCCATAAGACTCTAATTCTAGGTTCCTCCTAATTTTTCTATAATCAACATGTTTTCTTTTTTTTTTTTTCATTTTGGATTTTAAAACATATACGTAAAACACAATCTACTAAATTAATTCTTTGGTCTCAATTTCGCCTACTAGTATTTATAATACTTCAGGAGCTAATGAAACTATTTTGGTAAAATTCAATTCTCTCAATTCCTCGGCAATCGCGCCAAAAACTCGAGTTCCTTTTGGATTGCCTTTTTGATCAATTATAACCGCAGCATTGTCATCATAGCGGATTATTATACCGTCTTCGCATTTGAACTCTTTACATGTACGTACAATTACAGCTCGAATTACTTCGGATCTTTCTAGAGGCATTTGGGGCAATGCGTCTTTGATTACAGCAACAATAACATCACCAATACGAGCATATCGCTGATTACCAGCAGCTCCTATGACTCGAATACACATCAATTTTCGAGCTCCACTATTATCTGCTACATTTAAAAGGGTCTGAGGTTGAATCATATTATTTTGATTTCAATTTGTTATTTCAATGCAAAAGGATGAAAGAAATATTGTCTTTCCAGAAAGAAAAACCGAGCATTTTTTTTTATCTTCCATACCCCTTTTAGGGTTCTATATCTCTAATCGAATAAATTGACTTCGTATGGGCATTTTACTGGCAGCTATGGAGATAGCTGCTCTAGCTACAGTTTCAGATACTCCCCCCATTTCATAAAGTATACGACCAGGTTTAACAACGGATACCCAATATTCGGGGGACCCCTTTCCCGAGCCCATACGTGTTTCCGTGGGTCTTAGTGTAACCGGTTTGTCGGGAAATATACGTACCCATATTTTTCCACCACGACGTGCATATCGTGTTATTGCTCTTCGTCCTGCTTCTATCTGTCTCGCCGTGATCCAAGCGGGTTCAAGTGCTTGAAGAGCATATCTACCAAAACAAATACGATTGCCTCGGCAGGATTTTCCTTTCATTCTTCCTCTATGTTGTTTGCGAAATCTGGTTCTTTTGGGGTTATAGTCGATGGTTCTCTTTCTTAGTTCCATCTCTACTGCAAAACTGGACATGAGAGTTTCTTCTCATCCAGCTCCTCGCGAATGGAATCAGAAAGCATGTAAATTTCTCTAATTCATAATATTCCAAAATATTACGGTACGGATAGATACACATTAATAGATAATAGAAAAAGTTCGGTTTTTTTTATATTGAATTTGTTAAAACAGAAAAATATAATATATAGTCAAAAAAGAAGATCTAGAATATATCCAGATGTGTGTGTATATTTATCTAAATTCTATATTTATAGATAATGTAATCCTTCTTAAAAAAATCCTTATTTTTACTCTTATTGAATCGCGGTAAAGTATTCTAATTCAATAAGAATTTCGCGGGCGAATATTTACTCTTTCCTGTCTTATTTGTTAATTTATAAACTTACCAAATAAGACAATTTTTTTGGTTTGTTCCGCCATCCCACCCAATGAAGTGTTAGGATTCTTTTCAATAAAATCCTATGGAATCATAGGTTCTGTCGTTCCCACTGCTTCTCCTTGAATGGTTAGGTCTGAATCCCGCAACGGAGCTTCCAAAAAATTTCTTTCCGAGTTAATTTTCTCAGTTTTATTAACCCGGGCGGCTCTTTATTATTGCTTTAAATTTGTAGTTCTTGTTTCAAGTTACAATTTTTAATTCTCTATTATTTTTATTATATTGATGCTTTATCACATTGCCTTTTATGATGTAATTCATAGACCATACATAGTGGAATCCTATATCTTATTTATTTCCTCTTCCTTCTTTCTATCATCCCTCCCTTTATCCACATCCCTTTAGTTTTGCTTCACAACCTAGAATCCCTTTTCTTTTTTAGAGAAAAAATTGCAGTTGCTACAACTATATGACACATCTACTCATTTATGTTATGATAGAGGTATTTATTCATATAGTGACTGTTTCTTAGTTAGGATCTCGACAATACGAAGCAATAGGTTGGTTATTAGTTAATTTTCTATAATTACTAAGTTTTTTTCTTAAAAAAAAGAAAAAAATAACGAGTCACACACTAAGCATAGCAATTATATTAAATGATTTATCAATTTTCATTAAATCTTATAGAAAGAGGTATAATTTCTTCTTTTGCAGGGATTTCAGGAAAAAAGTCTCTTGTCATTTTTTATTCTATCAATGGACAGAATCCGAAGACAAGATTACTTATTCTTCGTCTACGAATATCCAAATTTTTACACCTAATACTCCATAGATAGTCCGAATTGGATAGCAGCAATAATCAATTTTAGCGCGAATTGTTTGGAGGGGAAGTCTACCCTTTTTAATAGATTCGGCGCGTGCAATTTCTTTTCCTCCGAGACGACCCGCAATTTTTACTTTTACTCCCCTTATATCTGCTTTTTTAGTTAATTCAATGGCTTTTTTCATTGCCTTTCGGAATGAAACTCTATTTTTTAATTGGAAAGCTATATATTCTGCAAGAATGTTAGGCTGTCTATAAGGTTCTTTAACTTTTTCGATAGAAATATTAAATCTCTGGTTTACAGAGTTAATTTCCTTTTGTAGATCTTTCTCTAATTCTTCGATTGCTCCTTTTTTCTTTAATAAATTTGGGAATCCAATATGGATTATGACGTGGATCGTATCGATTTCTTTTTGGATTTCTATATGTGTAATTACTTCGGAACTTGAACCTGAGTCCATTTTTCTATTATGTGTAATTACTTCGGAACTTGAGTCTGATTCTATTTTTCTATTCGAGCCCTTTTTCCTATTCTTTTGTATATAGTTCTTGATACAATCCCTTATTTTTTTATCTTCCTGTAGACCTTCAGAATAATTTTTTGGTTGTGCGAACCAAAAGGAATGGTGTTTTTGGGTTGTACCAAGTCTGAAACCGAGTGGATTTATTTTTTGTCCCATATTTTTCTATTCTATATTTTTTTTACTGGGAATCGAAATCTTAGATGGATCTAAAGGTTATTTAGATTTCTTTACTATATTTAGTACAATTGTTATATGACACATGCTTTTTTTTATGGGGAAACTACGTCCTCGAGCTCGAGGTCTGAATTTCTTCATAATAGTACTCCTACTGACTTCGGCTTTAGTAATAAATAAATTCGCTTTGTCGAAATCCCTATAATGAGTAGCATTTGCGGCTGCCGAATAAACCAACTTTAAGATGGGATAAGATGCTCGATAGGGCATGAGGTTCAGTATCATAACAGTTTCCTCGTAGTAACGCCAGCGAATCTCGTCAAGAACTCTTTGTGCTTTGAAAACAGACATAGGGATACGTTTTTGTGCTTTGAAAACTCTCTCGAACTTAAGTAGACGATCGGTTGGAACTTTCCTTGCGAGTTTCCTTAGCCCACTTTTCTTCTTCTTTATCCTAGGGATATACTTTACTAGTTTGAAACTTGTCATAAATAAGGTTATTCCCCGCCTACCTTTACTTTATTTTGAATCTTTTTTTCTTCTTAATCTTTCTATTCAGAATTCAGTTAACGACGAGATTTAGTATCCTTTCTTGCATTTTCATAACTCGTGAAATGCCGAGTAGGCACGAATTCCCCCAATTTGCGACCTACCATAGGATTTGTTATGTAAATAGGTATATGTTCCTTTCCATTATGAATCGCGATTGTATGGCCAACCATTGTGGGTAGAATGCTAGATGCCCGGGACCACGTTACTATTGTTTCTTTCTCCTCCTTCATATTGACCTTTTCTATCTTTGCCAATAAATGATGAGCTACAAAAGGATTCGTTTTTTTTCGTGTCACAGCTGATTACTCCTTTTTTCCTTTTTAAAGAGTGGCATTCTATGTCCAATATCTCGATCGAAGTACGGAGGTCAGAATAAATAGAATAATGATCAATGGAAAAAAGAAAAAAATCCTTTAGCTGGATAAGGGGCGGATGTAGCCAAGTGGATCAAGGCAGTGGATTGTGAATCCACCATGCGCGGGTTCAATTCCCGTCGTTCGCCCATCGCATTATTGCAAATTCCAAAAATGCAATTTTCCATATTCCTAGTTACGTATTTACTTACGGCGACGAAGAATAAAACTATCGCTATATTTTTTCCTTTTCCTAGTTCTTCTTCCAAGCGCAGGATAACCCCAAGGGGTTGTGGGTTTTTTTCTACCAATGGGAGCTTTCCCTTCACCGCCCCCATGGGGGTGGTCCACAGGGTTCATAACTACCCCTCTTACTACGGGGCGTTTACCTAGCCAACACTTAGATCCGGCTCTACCCAAACTTTTTTGGTTCACCCCAACATTACCCACTTGTCCGACTGTTGCTAAGCAGTTTTGGGATACTAAACGGACCTCCCCAGATGGTAATCTTAAAGTGGCCGATTTACCCTCTTTTGCAATGAGTTTCGCTACAGCACCTGCTGCTCTAGCTAATTGCCCACCCCTTCCACGTGTGATTTCTATGTTATGCATGGCCGTGCCTAAGGGCATATCGGTTGAAGTAGATTCTTCTTTTCTCTCAAAAAACCCCTTCCCAAACTGTACAAGCTTCTTCCAAAGCATACGGCTTTCTAGATGTATATGACGATCTCTAGACAGATGGATCTTATATGAATCATATGATGAAGTACCACATGAGTGGATATATAGGAAAGGAATCCAAATCTGCCGAATCGCTCATGTTATGATCTTCTACATCCTAGGTCTCTGCGTTCCGTCATCTGGCTTATGTTCTTCATGTAGCATTCAGATCGAATGACTCTATGAAATTACGTCGATACTTCCACATATTATGGGTAACGTAGGAGACATCCCTATTTTCCCCCGGGGGTCTTAATTACCACTGCTTAGCTTTCAATTGCCTCTGACCATCAAATTAAATGTGAATAACCCGTCCTCCTCTCTTTGAAACAAGGGGCGCTTCCGGTTCTGTGCGTGCAATTTTGTCTTCTCCATATTACCATATCTCTAGAGCCAATAATTTTCTATGAGGAACTACTGAACTCAATCACTTGCTGCCGTTACTCAACAGTTTTCTGTTGAGGTCTATCCCGTAGAGGTAGTCAAATTGGATCAGTGATCGATTTCTAGGTTTCGTCGTAAACCTAATTGGTTACTTCCAATTACGTAAATCAATAGTTCAAACCGCACTCAAAGGTAGGGCATTTCCCATTGATATAGGAACTTTTGTACCAGAAACAATAGTATCTCCAATTATAGCCCCTCTGGGATGTAAAATATATCTCTTCTCACCATCCCCATAGTGTATGAGACAAATGTATGCATTTCGATTAGGGTCGTATTCTATGGTTACGATTCTACCAGATATGTCTTTTTGATTCCGTCGAAAATCTATTTTACGGTATAGGCGCTTATGACCTCCCCCTCTATGCCTTGCGGTAATGATTCCTCTGGAATTACGACCTTTACCACAACGGTGCCGTCCATGGATCAAATTATTTCGTGGATTGGATTTCACTTGCCTGTCTACGGTTCCCTTGCGTGTG
Organism: Triticum urartu; assembly: GCF_056163025.1. Taxonomy (NCBI): domain Eukaryota; kingdom Viridiplantae; phylum Streptophyta; class Magnoliopsida; order Poales; family Poaceae; genus Triticum; species Triticum urartu. The sequence continues at coordinate 265 of NW_028260256.1, read as the reverse complement.
CTCGGGATAGGTGTTTTGTATAAATGTTTCGCCGTATTATTAAGTATTCTCCTTTAGTTTTTTTCTCTATCTAGAAGTGGAATAGAATAACCCGGTTGAAGGGTAATGATCATACGTCTGTAATGCATTGTATGGCCCAGAATAGGTCCTATTCTTCTACCTTTTCCAGGTAGTCGATGGCTATTCACAGCTACCACCTTAACACCAAAGAAGAGTTCGACCCAATGCTTTATTTCTGTCTTAGTGAATCCCGATTCGACATTAA
>NW_028260255.1:0-25317 GCF_056163025.1 Triticum urartu | reverse complement strand
ATTCTCTGGTCCAATTGCTGTTTTTGTTTCTGTATTCCTTATTTATCCACTGGGGCAATCTGGTTGGTTCTTTGCGCCGAGTTTTGGCGTAGCAGCGATATTTCGATTCATCCTTTTCTTCCAAGGATTTCATAATTGGACGTTGAACCCATTTCATATGATGGGAGTTGCCGGAGTATTAGGTGCGGCTCTGCTATGCGCTATTCATGGAGCGACCGTAGAAAACACTCTATTTGAGGACGGTGATGGTGCAAATACCTTCCGTGCTTTTAACCCAACTCAAGCTGAAGAAACTTATTCAATGGTCACTGCTAACCGCTTTTGGTCCCAAATCTTTGGTGTTGCTTTTTCCAATAAACGTTGGTTACATTTCTTTATGCTATTTGTACCCGTCACCGGTTTATGGATGAGTGCTATTGGCGTAGTTGGCTTGGCTCTGAACTTACGTGCCTATGACTTTGTTTCCCAGGAAATCCGTGCAGCGGAAGATCCTGAATTTGAGACTTTCTACACCAAAAATATTCTTTTAAACGAGGGTATTCGTGCGTGGATGGCAGCTCAGGATCAGCCTCATGAAAATCTTATATTCCCTGAGGAGGTTCTACCACGTGGAAACGCTCTTTAATGGAACTTTCGTTTTAGCTGGTCGTGACCAAGAAACCACCGGCTTTGCTTGGTGGGCTGGGAATGCCAGACTTATCAATTTGTCCGGTAAACTGCTTGGAGCTCATGTAGCTCATGCCGGATTAATCGTATTCTGGGCCGGAGCAATGAACCTATTTGAAGTGGCCCATTTCGTACCAGAAAAGCCCATGTATGAACAAGGGTTGATTTTACTTCCACACTTAGCTACTCTAGGTTGGGGAGTAGGGCCAGGGGGGGAAGTTCTAGATACTTTTCCGTACTTTGTATCTGGCGTACTTCACCTAATTTCCTCCGCAGTCTTAGGCTTCGGTGGCATTTATCACGCGCTTCTGGGACCCGAGACTCTTGAGGAATCTTTTCCATTCTTTGGTTATGTCTGGAAAGATAGAAATAAAATGACTACAATTTTGGGTATTCACTTAATTTTGTTAGGTCTAGGTGCTTTTCTTCTAGTACTCAAGGCTCTTTATTTTGGCGGTGTATATGATACCTGGGCCCCTGGGGGGGGAGATGTAAGAAAAATTACCAATTTGACCCTTAGTCCCAGTGTTATATTTGGTTATTTACTAAAATCTCCTTTTGGTGGAGAAGGGTGGATTGTTAGTGTAGATGATTTAGAAGATATAATTGGTGGGCATGTATGGTTGGGTTTTATTTGTGTATTTGGCGGAATTTGGCATATTTTAACCAAACCCTTCGCATGGGCTCGCCGTGCATTTGTATGGTCTGGAGAAGCTTACTTGTCTTATAGTTTAGCTGCTTTATCTGTCTTTGGTTTTATCGCTTGTTGTTTTGTATGGTTCAATAATACAGCTTATCCGAGTGAGTTTTATGGACCCACCGGGCCAGAAGCTTCTCAAGCTCAAGCATTTACTTTTCTAGTTAGAGACCAGCGTCTTGGAGCTAATGTGGGATCCGCTCAAGGACCCACAGGTTTAGGTAAATATCTAATGCGTTCCCCAACTGGGGAGGTTATCTTTGGAGGGGAAACTATGCGTTTTTGGGACCTTCGTGCTCCATGGTTAGAACCTCTAAGGGGCCCCAACGGTTTGGACTTGAGTAGGTTGAAAAAAGACATACAACCTTGGCAAGAACGACGCTCAGCAGAATATATGACCCACGCTCCTTTAGGCTCTTTAAATTCCGTGGGTGGCGTAGCTACCGAGATCAATGCAGTTAATTATGTCTCTCCTAGAAGTTGGTTATCAACTTCTCATTTTGTTCTAGGATTCTTCTTTTTTGTGGGCCATTTATGGCATGCAGGAAGAGCCCGAGCTGCTGCAGCAGGTTTTGAAAAGGGAATCGATCGTGATTTGGAACCTGTTCTTTACATGAACCCTCTTAACTAAGATTTTCTTATTTATACCTGTTCTACTTTTTTTCTGTTCTGGCTCGGTTATTCCATCTAGCCGAGCCATTCATTCCTTTTTATGAAAGAAAGATAAGGGACAGAAAAAAAAAATAAATAAAAATGAAAGAAACAAACGTATTCAATAAGCAAAAGGAGAGAGAGGGATTCGAACCCTCGATAGTTCCTAGAACTATACCGGTTTTCAAGACCGGAGCTATCAACCACTCAGCCATCTCTCCACAGCCTAATCCTTATTTTACTCCTACAAATAGAACATAGCCATATAAAAAATAAAAAGATTTATTAGCCTCTAGAAAGATATCAGATACAAGTTCCTTTTCGATATATCTCTGTATACTGTATACACGGATACAGGATCCGCTATACCCGCTTGTGAAATAAAGAGTAAATAATCTCTTCTCACCCCCATATCCAAATAAAAAAGCGGTTTAAGTAATAAATTTGAATTAAAGAGAAGAATCAATGGATTCATGATTAAACCCCTCCTACTTCTTGTATTTTTTTACAATTTTGGTTTAAGTGAGGGATCAAATATGTAGTCAACTTTATTTGATGGTAGCTTGGAGGATTAGAAATATGACTATTGCTTTCCAATTAGCTGTTTTTGCATTAATTGCGACTTCCTCAGTCTTAGTAATTAGTGTACCCCTTGTATTTGCTTCTCCTGATGGTTGGTCAAATAATAAAAATGTTGTATTTTCCGGTACATCATTATGGATTGGACTAGTCTTTCTCGTAGCTATTCTGAATTCTCTCATTTCTTAAATGAAATTTGGTTAATATTTATTAACCCCATAAAAAAGAAATAATAAAGGCCATTTCTTCTAAAAAATTAGAATAGTGAGACGTATTAAAACGCAATTTGCGTTCCGAATTGCTAGCTCTTCTCTTTCAGTATTATGAAATTCCATTCCCATTAGAATATTCATTGACAGATAATAAAAAAAGGAAAACTCTAATATAATAGAAAATGAAATGAAACGGTCGACCCAGACATAGAAGGTCGACCCAGGCGGATATACGCTATAAAATATATACCGTAGCGAGCGTAGTTCAATGGTAAAATATCTCCTTGCCAAGGAGAAGATACGGGTTCGATTCCCGCCGCTCGCCCGCTTAATTTATCAAAGTACTATGATAAAAAGTTTAGTCTAGTTAACTGTTTAACTACTTATATTAAATTAAGTATTAATTAGGTGTTAGTCTAGTGCCGTATCCCTTACTATCTTACCCTTCCTTTGCATCCCACTCAAAAAAAGAGGGCGCTCCAGAGGCAGAAATAGAACTCGCCAACAGAGCTCCAAAAATTGGGTATTAACTGAGACAAACAACGGGCAAACTTTTTTTAAAGGGAAGGGAGAGGTAGACTGTCCCTTTCGTTTCATTTTTATTTTCTGCAGGGTAGGGAGAGGCCTTGCGCCTTCTTTTTTTGAAGGCAAGTGACTTCGCAAACTGCTCAATTTTGCCCTCTAGGGCCGGGAACTAATGAATAAAAAAGGGTTGGATACGCCCCTCTACCATACATATCTAGAGAAATAGAATAGTCCTTTTATACAGACTGCTAAGTGCGGAGACGGGAATCGAACCCGTGACCTCAAGGTTATGAGCCTCGTGAGCTACCAAACTGCTCTACTCCGCTCTGGAGTACCAGAAACTGGTGGACAAAAAAGGCTTGAATACAAGCCTCTAACATGTCTAGACAAATAGAATACTCCTTTTATACAGAATGGAGCGGGTAGCGGGAATCGAACCCGCATCGTTAGCTTGGAAGGCTAGGGGTTATAGTCGACGTTGGTTGATTATTTTTAACGTCTCTAATTCAAAACCGAACATGAAATTTTGATTTCATTCGGCTCCTTTATGGATATTCTCACCACTTAACATCTATGTCAGCTTTTCTATTTGAATGGAACCAAAGCTCTCCGCTTTCTAGATGATCCTTATAGAGTAGGAGATAGAAATTCTATCTAAATTCATCTAATCTACTTACTTCGTTCCCTAATTTCATTCAAGAGATCCTGAGGAAAAGAATTGGGTTTCCACCGAGCTGAAACAATATGCGGATGGTTCTAGTAAACCAAAACTATCGTTTTTTAGCTATTTGGCTTCCTTATTCCTTATTTTAAGAAGATTTAGTTACGATTGGAAATCAACTTTTTTGTATCTTCATCCATAGATCCTTTACTCATATTTTCAAAATTGGAATACTTAATCCAATGCAAAATTATGCTTCGCGACTCTGTACTCATAATCCTATTTTTATTTTGGATGCAATTTAAATTAGTCTTTGGATACAAATCGCCAGAATGTATATTCTTCCTCAATATGCTATTGAGAGGAAAAGGATTTAATCCTTTATAAGAACTAAAGTTTTCATCGGAATATAAAAATAAAAAACTTAAGGATGCCTTAAGTATATCATTTCAAATTCAGTTATTAATAGAACGAATCACACTTTTACCACTAAACTATACCCGCTACATTGTAGATTATGGTATAAATGGTACCCTTTGTCAAGGATAGCCATTTGACAAGAAGGCTAATTCCCCCTTATTGAATCAGATGGAGAAGGTTCATGACACTGAGCCGTTGGTACTTCTACTTCGATCGCTCGCCTTTACTTTAGGATTTAGATAGCCCCTCTGGTCTGTAAAAAAAATCTTTTCTTACCATGCTAATAGCGCCTGAACCAAATGTATTTATTTTGATTAGGATCCTATTCTACGGTTACGACTACAATAATAATTATTTACTTTGCAAGGACGTAAGTGTGTCAGACTGCTAAATTGTTTTATTATTCCTACAATATAAACTAGGGGATATAGGGGGTAACACTGTCCCTATAAATTCCTTTTTTCCTTTTCTTTTTTGTCCAGAATTGAACAAAAAAGAAATTATGGAAGATGTTTTCTTCCCCCATTAAGTCCGAGCCATAGAGTAAGAGTGAGATGAGTTTTCCAAATTCATCATAGACTTTCCCTATGGCTTGATAGAAGTAAGCAGCAAAGAGTCGTAACTTAAAGAAAAAAACGGACAGGGCCGACAGATTTACCTGATGTAAAGAAGATCCTAAAAGTCTCTGATTAGTCGACTCTCTCCATTTAACACTTTCCTCTCTCTCCTTTTTTCCACTGACTCAATTCTAGTTTATTAGATTCTTGTTTAAAAGAATGCAAAAAGTTCAATAGAACTAAGAACACATAAAAAATAGCATAGAGGATCAAGGCCATTACCAAAAGTTCCTCCCAAGGATCCTATATCCTATTGGGTATCTGTTCCCCGCCTTTTCCCGCTAGGATCGGAAATCTTATATTTTCCATATCCATATACCGTTGAATCCTTGGGGTTCCAGAATCCGCCTATTTTACTAGTCTTCGGAAACGGAAAACCCTGAACCAAGAAGAGTTGGATATGTTATGTAGGGTATGTTTTTTTTTATTAATTTTATTTTGAGCTCTCAAGATATCGATATATACATATACAATCTCTACATAATGTCTCTCTCTCTATCTCTATATATTATATATATAATATGTACATTATGCAGTAGACCCATAATGGGAAATCCAAGTGGCTAATTTTTGAATTAAATAAAAAGCCCTTTTAACTCAGTGGTAGAGTAATGCCATGGTAAGGCATAAGTCATCGGTTCAAATCCGATAAAGGGCTTTTTAAATTAGTGGTAGAGTAATCTCGTGCTAAGACGTAAGTCGTTGGTTCGAATCTGATAGAGTACTTTTCTACTAAATTGATTCACTTTTTTTCTTTGTTTTTGAAACTTTCTCTATATTTTTAGAGAATTTTATGACTTAGTGCGGGATGGATGCATTTTTGGTATGAACACTAAATGAAGCACGGAGAATTAATCTATAACGATCAACTAAAAAAAATCCTAGATGAAAACATAACAGAAAAGTTGGAAAAACTCTTTGCTTTGGATCTATTTATACTTTTCGAGTATATTGACAATTCCAAAAAACTGCTCATACTATGATTATAGTATAATCACGAGCGGTTGTATATGGCCCTATCGTCTAGTGATGCCCCTATCGTCTAGTGGTTCAGGACATCTCTCTTTCAAGGAGGCAGCGGGGATTCGACTTCCCCTGGGGGTAGGGAGTATTATGAAAGGAGGTTAATCATAGATTAGCAAAAACCCTAGAATAAATTCTTCCTGGGTCGATGCCCGAGTGGTTAATGGGGACGGACTGTAAATTCGTTGACAATGTCTACGCTGGTTCAAATCCAGCTCGGCCCAAACCAAAAATCTAGGGCTTCGTGAGTATGAACTAAATCCTTTTGTTTTTCTTCCATAAAATAAAATGTCTGATCTATAGAAATAAAAGATAAAGAAAAAAGGGAAATTTTTTTTTCTAATCCATATCTCTCTCATTCCTTTCTTACAAACAAAAGAGTTTTTCTTATTGAAGGCTGGATTATTATCCATTTTTAGTGATAAAAAATCACGACATACTAGTTATGTCACTCTCACTATACCCACGTATAATATAATATGTGGGTATGTAGTATATGATTCGTCTATTTCTTAGAGTACGAAAGACGAATCGAATCTTCTTATGGTTCTATTTAAGAATGGGTATGCCATACACCCCGCGGGGATTGTAGTTCAATTGGTCAGAGCACCGCCCTGTCAAGGCGGAAGCTGCGGGTTCGAGCCCCGTCAGTCCCGAACTAGGGTTCAATGAATGGAGAAATTGATATTTCCTTTTTCCATGAAAAAAAGGGGCAGGGAGCAAGATCAAATACCCACAGGGCACCCTTACTTCACTTTTTTATTTTGCATCTCTCATTAAAGAGGGAGGGAGGGCATATAGGAATTTTTTTTTCACTACTCCCAATCGATAAAGAAAGACACACATACGATATGTGGATTAGTAGAATTTAGGATATTATATTACTCTATCTTTCTTTATGATGATACCATCCTCATCTTAATTTCCTATTCCACTCTTATGGAATAGAGTACCGGTATTTTACCGGAATCCATACATAAATCGTATTCCCTTTTTATTTCAGACCTCTTTTCCCCATCTCACTTCTACTGCTTATTTGGATGTCTATGTGACCCATAGAAAGTGAAAGTTGGTCATATAATACATACATAATTGTATGTATAACTATAAGAAAAAGGAAGGGAAATTGTATAAGATTAAGAAAGTATAAGATTAAGAAAGCTCGTGGGTTAGAGATATAGAAAAGAAAAAGTAGAAAAGGATTAAAAAAGAGGGAATTCCTAATCCAATCAAAAAACCCATTTTGGTCTTAGTGTGGATAGAGGATCTTCCTATGTTATACTATATAACTCTCATCCGTGAAATATAACTCTCATCCATGAATTGATTTGATAGATCCGATATTCATAATATTGAATTGATTCAGTATTATCAGAATGCAAGCCCTACCCTTGAATTTACAAGATACCCCTTTTTCCTCTCCATGGGATTACATCCCGAGTTATTGTGAAAATAAAAAATAAAGAGGTTATGGAAGTCAATATTCTCGCATTTATTGCTACTGCACTGTTCATTCTAGTTCCTACTTCTTTTTTACTTATTATTTATGTAAAAACAGTCAGCCAAAATAATTAATTGGAATTCCAATTAATCATTGAAGAAATTAAAAAGGGATTAAATAAAAAAAATCCAAGTCTTAAATGAAAGGATCTGGTTGGAATCTTAAAGTGTGGTAGAAAGAACTACATATAGTTTTTTCTACGACACTTTAGATTCTTTCTATTATATTATCTTTGAATCTACATAGAATAGATTAGTAGATTGAAATAGTTAAGTAGTCTAATTCAATTTCTTTTTTCATTGCATCCACTTAATTTCAATCAGGTCAAAATAAAAAAATCTAAGACAATTCTTGACCAAAGAATCCATGGAAGGAAAGAAAAATAATATGAAGAATAGACTATAGTAAAAAGTAAAAGGAAATGGAAAATGTGTGATATGCCGTGAATAGTTCCGTGGAAGAAAGTCTAATTTTCTTATGTATAGAACTTTTTTTAACCATTCGTCATTTCTAGTAGAAATTCTGAATTGGTATAATGGCTCTTTCTTACATTACAACTTACAATACAAGAGTTTCTTACAGGAGTGAAACAAAACTAAAGAAAAAGATTAAAGAATAACGTTTGACAAAATGATTAATGCAAAATGATCCATTAAAGAAAAGAATTGATACAACAATTTGATTACTTAATCAATTAGTAGTATCCCTAGAGTCCACTCCTTCCCCATACTACTAGTGAAAGAGAAAATGTAAAGACTACCATTAAAGCAGCCCAAGCGAGACTTACTATATCCATCTAAATTATGTCTCCTATTTCTATGAAGGGATTATTCTACTATTGATCAATAATCATAGTGGAATCAAGGGTACAGAGTCAAAAAGGGATTCCGCCCTAAGGCCATGGATCAATCAGTTCAAGGAATTTACTCCTAACAAATTCTTATAGGAATTCTGGTAGAATTAGAGAGCATTAAAAATACGAGATACTATAGCCCTTTTTTCCTTAAAAAAGAAAGAGTACGGGAATGATGTCCTGAATAGAAGAAGCGGGAATAGGAAGATTTTTTATTCCTTTTGTTACTCTTTTTTTTTTTTTTAAGCAAAGGACGCCCGAATATACCATAAAATTATCGATAGATAAATATTTATTGGATACCTACCTTACCTAATGTTTATTTTTGACCTAAACCCTGCAGCCTTGCTTTGTATCATTCTATGAAAGAATGAAGAGATTTTATCCATAATACAACTCCTAAATTGATTTTTGATCGACCTATTTAATCTGATTCTCGTTAGAATTAAGTAGTCCTTACTTTAGTGTATGTAGGTAACATAAGATGTACGATAAAAAAATGTATAATAATTAGTAAGTCTTGATATTCTTTCGTGGAGTCCCTTCTTGAATCTTAGATTGAAAAAAAAAAAGAATGCCCCTTAGGGACCTTTCTTTGGATACCAAGATTTCTGACATCTTATCCTCGTATTTTAAAATTATCAAATCGAATCTCAATTAAGAACCAATTCAAATTCATATAATAAAAGAATAAGGAAACACTACCTCACCCCTATTGATAACCATTTTGGCCACTACCGTCAAAACAAACCCTAACCCTAGTTTGAGGATAGAACTATGGTATGGTTTCTCTAAACCCAGTATCGGCAGGCCCAGTTACTCTCTTGCCCGAACTTATGCGAAGTAAAAATTTATCGAATTCGATCAGCACTATAAAAAAAACCTAAGTATTTTATTGATCAGGCGGCACCCAGATTTGAACTGGGGATAAAGGATTTGCAGTCCCCTGCCTTACCGCTTGGCCATGCCGCCAAAAAATCCGATCAAAAATCTAGAAAACAGCAAGTATTCATCCACGTTTTCTTACGAAAAGCCCCTTTTATTTTGAATATAATTCTACTTACTTTTTTCCAATCTTTTTCAAAAAATCTATTCCTGCTTTTTTTGATCCAGTTTCTATTATTCTCCTCGATAGATTCTATCTTAAAACATACATTGTTAACACAATAAAACTTCCCATTTCTTTCTATTGAGATGAAAAAGAAGAAAAAGTGGATTTCTATTCACAGGCTGCAAAATTCAGAATAAATTGGAACCGTTAACTAGAATTCTCTTTTTTTTATTGCAGTAGTGAACTACTCTTAAATCGGTATTATCTCCCCCCCCTTCAATGGCATAATAAAATATTATGGCTTTATGCTTAATCCGTGTATAGGTAAACTTTAGGTCCGAACAGCATTATTATCCAAAGATCCCCTTTATGTACATATCTCTATGGGGAATCATGCTTTAATTTTTCAAAGTATTAAATTAAATATCTTGAATAAAAAAAGGAAATTTGCTCTGATATAGAGTATAACCTGACTATCTTGGCGTACCCAAGTGAAATTACGATAAAAGAAAAGCATGGATATGGGGAGAGGTGGATAACTAGATTGGCATGTACTTAAAAAAGGGACTTACTTTATTTTAGAATTCCACAATGAAATACTGAATTTTCTAGCAATTATACTACTCCGATCCGAAATAAAAAAGAACCCTCAAATTATTTTGAGAAATTAAAGTAAGCACGCTATTCTAAATCGAAGTAAAGTCAAACTTTCTAGTATATTATATTACGGCTTTATTACATTCATAGAAAGGAGATAAAATGAGAAATCTTTGCCATCCAATCTGATTAGAATATCATAACATAAAGTATAAGTGGCAGAATTTTTTTTGTAGGAATGTTTTATCAATTCATTTTCATTTCATTTGTACCCCTGGCAAACTCGAACTTTCGTCCAAATGGTCTCTATTCATATGTATGAAATACATATATGAAATACGTATGTGGAGTTCCCTAGAATTTCATGTGATTCAGTAAACAGAATATAGATTCCATGATTGCTAGATCGATCCATAGGGATTGATGAAGAGTGAGCTGATAATGGAATTTTTCTTTGATAAACAGGAAACTTAAGATTAAGATGCTCCGGAATGGAAACGAGGGAATGTCCACAATACCCGGATTTAGTCAGATCCAATTCGAGGGATTTTGTAGGTTCATTAATCAAGCCTTGGCAGAAGAACTTGACAAGTTTCCAACAATTAAAGATCCAGATCACGAAATTGCATTTCAATTATTTGCGAAAGGATATCAACTGCTAGAACCCTCGATAAAAGAAAGAGATGCTGTGTATGAATCACTCACCTATTCTTCCGAATTATATGTATCTGCGAGATTAATTTTTGGTTTCGATGTGCAAAAGCAAACCATTTCTATCGGAAACATTCCTATAATGAATTCCTTAGGAACCTTTATTATAAATGGAATATACCGAATTGTGATCAATCAAATATTGCTAAGTCCTGGTATTTACTACCGCTCGGAATTAGATCATAAGGGAATTTCTATCTACACTGGCACTATAATATCAGATTGGGGGGGGAGATCGGAATTAGCAATTGATAAAAAAGAAAGGATATGGGCTCGCGTGAGTAGAAAACAAAAGATATCTATTCTAGTTCTATCATCAGCTATGGGTTCGAATCTAAGAGAAATTCTGGATAATGTTTCCTACCCTGAAATTTTCTTGTCTTTCCCGAATGCTAAAGAGAAGAAGAGGATTGAGTCAAAAGAAAAAGCTATTTTGGAGTTTTATCAACAATTTGCTTGTGTAGGTGGGGACCTGGTATTTTCGGAGTCCTTATGCGAGGAATTACAAAAGAAATTTTTTCAACAAAAATGTGAATTAGGAAGGATTGGTCGACGAAATATGAATCGGAGACTTAATCTTGATATTCCTCAGAACAATACATTCTTGTTACCACGAGATGTATTGGCCGCTACGGATCATTTGATTGGAATGAAATTTGGAACGGGTATACTTGACGATGACGATATGAATCACTTGAAAAATAAACGTATTCGTTCGGTTGCGGATCTGTTACAAGATCAATTCGGATTGGCTCTTGGTCGTTTACAACATGCAGTTCAAAAAACTATTCGTAGAGTATTCATACGTCAATCGAAACCGACTCCCCAAACTTTGGTAACTCCAACTTCAACTTCAATTTTATTAATAACTACTTATGAGACCTTTTTTGGCACATACCCGTTATCTCAAGTTTTTGATCAAACGAATCCATTGACACAAACTGTTCATGGGCGAAAAGTGAGTTGTTTAGGTCCTGGAGGGTTGACGGGGAGAACCGCAAGTTTTCGGAGCCGAGATATTCATCCGAGTCACTATGGGCGTATTTGTCCAATTGACACGTCTGAAGGAATCAATGTTGGACTTACTGGATCCTTAACAATTCATGCGAGAATTGATCACTTGTGGGGATCCATAGAGAGTCCGTTTTATGAAATATCTGCTGAGAAAGCAAAAGAAAAAAAAGAGAGACAGGTGGTTTATCTATCACCAAATAGAGATGAATATTATATGATAGCAGCAGGAAATTCTTTGTCCTTGAATCAAGGTATTCAGGAAGAACAGGTTGTTCCGGCTAGATACCGTCAAGAATTCTTGACTATTGCATGGGAACAGATTCATGTTAGAAGTATTTTTCCTTTCCAATATTTTTCTATTGGGGGTTCTCTCATTCCTTTTATTGAGCACAATGATGCGAATCGGGCTTTAATGAGTTCTAATATGCAGCGCCAAGCAGTTCCGCTTTCTCGGTCCGAGAAATGCATTGTTGGAACTGGATTGGAACGCCAAACAGCTCTAGATTCGAGGGTTTCCATTATAGCCGAACGCGAGGGAAAGATCATTTCTACTGATAGTCATAAGATACTTTTATCAAGTAGTGGGAAGACTATAAGTATTCCTTTAGTTAACCACCGTCGCTCTAACAAAAATACTTGTATGCACCAAAAACCCCGGGTTCCACGGGGTAAATCCATTAAAAAAGGACAAATTTTAGCAGAAGGAGCTGCTACAATTGGGGGCGAACTTGCTTTAGGAAAAAACGTATTAGTAGCTTATATGCCATGGGAAGGTTACAATTTTGAAGACGCAGTACTAATTAGCGAACGTTTGGTATATGAAGATATTTATACCTCTTTTCACATCCGGAAATATGAAATTCAGACGGATACGACAAGCCAGGGCTCCGCTGAAAAAATCACTAAAGAAATACCACATCTAGAAGAACATTTACTCCGCAATTTGGACAGAAATGGAGTTGTTAGGTTGGGATCCTGGGTAGAAACTGGTGATATTTTAGTAGGTAAATTAACGCCTCAGATAGCGAGCGAATCATCTTATATCGCGGAAGCTGGATTATTACGGGCCATATTTGGCCTTGAGGTTTCCACTTCAAAAGAAACTTCTCTGAAATTACCTATAGGTGGAAGAGGGCGCGTTATCGATGTGAAATGGATCCAAAGGGACCCGCTCGACATAATGGTTCGTGTATATATTTTACAGAAACGTGAAATCAAAGTTGGGGATAAAGTAGCCGGAAGACATGGGAATAAAGGGATCATTTCCAAAATTTTGCCTAGGCAAGATATGCCCTATTTGCAAGATGGAACACCCGTTGATATGGTCTTCAATCCCTTAGGAGTACCCTCCCGAATGAATGTGGGACAAATATTTGAAAGCTCGCTCGGATTAGCGGGGGATCTGCTAAAGAAACATTATAGAATAGCACCCTTTGATGAGAGATATGAGCAAGAGGCTTCAAGAAAACTTGTGTTTTCAGAATTATATGAAGCCAGTAAAGAAACAAAAAATCCATGGGTATTTGAACCCGAGTACCCGGGAAAAAGCAGAATATTTGATGGAAGAACAGGCGACCCCTTTGAGCAACCTGTTCTAATAGGGAAGTCCTATATCTTAAAATTAATTCATCAAGTTGATGAGAAAATTCATGGGCGTTCTACTGGGCCCTACTCACTTGTTACACAACAACCGGTTAGAGGAAGAGCCAAGCAAGGGGGACAACGAGTAGGAGAAATGGAAGTTTGGGCTTTAGAAGGATTTGGTGTTGCTCATATTTTACAAGAGATACTTACTTATAAATCTGACCATCTTATAGCTCGCCAAGAAATACTTAATGCTACGATCTGGGGAAAAAGAATACCTAATCATGAGGATCCTCCAGAATCTTTTCGAGTGCTCGTTCGAGAACTACGATCTTTGGCTCTAGAACTGAATCATTTCCTTGTATCTGAAAAGAACTTCCAGGTTAATAGGGAGGAAGTTTGATCGGAATAAATATAAATTCTTTTCTTATTTCTATTTTATGATTGACCAATATAAACATCAACAACTTCAAATTGGACTCGTTTCCCCTCAACAAATAAAGGCTTGGGCTAACAAAAACCTACCTAATGGAGAAGTCGTTGGCGAAGTCACAAGGCCCTCTACTTTTCATTATAAAACCGATAAACCAGAAAAAGATGGATTGTTTTGCGAAAGAATCTTTGGACCCATAAAAAGCGGGATTTGCGCTTGTGGCAATTCTCGAGCGAGCGGAGCTGAAAACGAAGACGAAAGATTTTGCCAAAAATGCGGGGTCGAATTTGTGGATTCTCGGATACGAAGATATCAAATGGGATACATCAAACTCGCATGTCCCGTGACTCATGTGTGGTATTTGAAAGGTCTTCCTAGTTATATCGCGAATCTTTTAGATAAACCTCTTAAGAAGTTGGAGGGCCTAGTATACGGCGATTTCTCTTTTGCTAGGCCCAGCACTAAAAAACCCACTTTTTTACGATTACGAGGTTTATTCGAAGAGGAAATTGCATCCTGTAACCACAGCATTTCTCCCTTTTTTTCTACCCCAGGCTTTGCAACATTTCGAAATCGGGAAATTGCGACAGGAGCAGGTGCTATTAGAGAACAATTAGCAGATTTGGATTTGCGAATTATTATAGAGAATTCTTTGGTCGAATGGAAGGAATTAGAAGACGAGGGGTATAGTGGAGATGAGTGGGAAGATAGAAAAAGACGAATAAGAAAAGTTTTTTTGATTAGACGCATGCAATTGGCGAAACATTTTATTCAAACAAATGTAGAACCAGAATGGATGGTTTTGTGCTTATTACCGGTTCTTCCTCCCGAATTGAGACCTATTGTTTATAGGTCTGGAGATAAAGTAGTGACTTCAGACATTAATGAACTTTATAAGAGAGTTATCCGTCGGAACAACAATCTTGCCTATCTATTAAAAAGAAGTGAATTAGCGCCAGCAGATTTAGTAATGTGCCAGGAAAAATTGGTACAAGAAGCCGTGGATACACTTCTTGATAGTGGGTCCCGCGGGCAACCGACGAGGGATGGTCACAATAAAGTATACAAATCACTTTCAGATGTAATTGAAGGTAAAGAGGGAAGGTTTCGCGAGACTCTGCTTGGGAAACGGGTCGATTACTCGGGGCGTTCTGTCATTGTTGTGGGTCCTTCGCTTTCATTACATCAATGTGGATTACCTCTAGAGATAGCAATAAAGCTTTTTCAGCTATTTGTAATTCGCGATTTAATCACGAAACGCGCCACTTCTAATGTAAGGATTGCTAAAAGGAAAATTTGGGAAAAAGAACCCATTGTATGGGAAATACTTCAAGAAGTTATGCGGGGACATCCTGTACTGTTAAATAGAGCACCTACCCTGCATAGATTAGGCATACAGGCCTTTCAACCCACTTTAGTAGAGGGGCGTACTATTTCTTTACACCCATTAGTGTGTAAGGGTTTCAATGCGGACTTTGATGGAGATCAAATGGCTGTTCATCTACCTTTATCCTTGGAAGCTCAGGCAGAAGCCCGTTTACTTATGTTTTCTCATATGAATCTCTTATCTCCCGCTATTGGGGATCCTATTTGCGTACCAACCCAAGACATGCTTATCGGGCTTTATGTATTAACGATTGGAAAGCGTCGAGGTATTTGTGCAAATAGATATAATAGTTGCAGAAACTACCCAAATCTAAAAGTAAATTACAATAATAATAATAATTTTAAATATAGGAAAGATAAAGAACCCCATTTTTCTAGTTCTTATGATGCACTGGGAGCTTATAGACAAAAACTAATCAGTTTAGATAGTCCCTTGTGGCTACGATGGAACCTGGATCAACGCGTCATTGGGTCAAGAGAAGTTCCGATTGAAGTTCAATATGAATCTTTGGGGACTTATCATGAGATTTATGCCCACTATCTAATAATGGGAAATAGAAAAAAAGAAATTCGTTCGATATACATTCGAACCACTCTTGGTCATATTTCTTTTTATAGAGAAATAGAGGAAGCCATACAAGGATTTAGTCAGGCCTATTCATACACTACCTAAACAAGAAAGTTAGATTCGGCGATGCCCCTCCCCTTTCGGGGGGCATTCCGATTTCCCTAGTATCATCATTATTTGCCACGCGAATCCAGATTGAGATTGAGGCAATTAAGTTAATTAAATTTTCGAATCACTGACTCAGGCCCATTGTCGAATCCTACTCAGCAATTGTCGAATCCTACTCAGCCGAAAAGGGGGTACTTATGTATGGCGGAACGGGCCAATCTGGTCTTTCATAATAAAGAGATAGACGGAACTGGTATGAAACGACTTATTAGCAGATTAATAGATCATTTTGGAATGGGATATACATCCCATATACTGGATCAACTAAAGACTCTGGGCTTCCATCAAGCCACTACTACATCGATTTCGTTAGGAATCGAGGATCTTTTAACAATACCCTCTAAGGGATGGTTAGTCCAAGACGCGGAACAACAGAGTTTTCTTTTGGAGAAACACTATTATTATGGGGCTGTACACGCGGTAGAAAAATTACGCCAATCTGTTGAGATATGGTATGCGACAAGTGAATATTTGAAACAAGAAATGAATTCAAATTTTCGGATAACGGATCCTTCTAATCCAGTCTATCTAATGTCTTTTTCAGGAGCCAGAGGAAATGCATCTCAAGTACACCAATTAGTAGGTATGAGAGGATTAATGTCGGACCCTCAAGGACAAATGATTGATTTACCTATTCAAAGCAATTTACGCGAGGGACTTTCTTTGACAGAATATATAATTTCCTGCTATGGAGCCCGCAAAGGGGTTGTAGATACTGCTGTGCGAACAGCAGATGCTGGATATCTTACACGTAGACTTGTTGAAGTAGTTCAACATATTATTGTGCGTAGAAGAGATTGTGGTACTATCCGAGGTATTTCTGTAAGTCCTCAAAATGGGATGACGGAAAAACTTTTTGTCCAAACACTAATTGGTCGTGTATTAGCAGACGATATATATATCGGTTCACGATGCATTGCCGCGCGAAATCAAGATATTGGAATTGGATTAGTCAATCGATTCATAACTGCCTTTCGAGCACAACCATTTCGAGCACAACCAATATATATTAGAACCCCCTTTACTTGCCGAAGCACTTCTTGGATCTGTCAATTATGCTATGGCCGGAGTCCTACTCATAGTGATCTGGTCGAATTGGGAGAAGCCGTAGGTATTATTGCAGGTCAATCAATTGGGGAGCCAGGGACTCAACTAACATTAAGAACTTTTCATACTGGCGGAGTATTCACAGGGGGTACTGCCGACCTTGTACGATCCCCTTCGAATGGAAAAATAAAATTCAATGAGAATTTGGTTCACCCCACACGTACCCGTCATGGGCAGCCTGCTTTTCTATGTTATATAGACTTGCATGTAACTATTCAGAGTCAAGATATTCTATATAGTGTGAATATTCCCTCAAAAAGCTTGATTCTAGTGCAAAATGATCAATATGTAAAATCCGAACAAGTAATTGCGGAGATTCGTGCCGGAACGTCCACTTTACATTTTAAAGAAAGGGTACAAAAGCATATTTATTCTGAATCAGACGGCGAAATGCACTGGAGTACTGATGTTTACCATGCGCCCGAATATCAATATGGTAATCTTCGCCGATTACCAAAAACAAGCCATTTATGGATATTGTCAGTAAGTATGTGCAGATCCAGTATAGCGTCTTTTTCACTCCACAAGGATCAAGATCAAATGAATACTTATGGTAAAAAAGATAGGGAAATTCTTGATTATTCAACGTCGGATCGAATCATGTCCAATGGCCATTGGAATTTTATCTATCCTTCTATTTTTCAAGATAATTCAGATTTGTTGGCGAAAAAGCGAAGAAATAGGTTCGTCATTCCATTACAATATCATCAAGAACAAGAGAAAGAACTAATATCCTGTTTTGGGATTTCGATTGAAATCCCCCTTATGGGTGTTTTACGTAGAAATACTATTTTTGCTTATTTTGACGATCCCCGATACAGAAAAGATAAAAAGGGTTCAGGAATTGTTAAATTTAGATATAGGACCCTAGAAGAAGAATATAGGACTCGAGCGGAAGACTCAGAAGAGGAATATGAGACCCTAGAAGACGAATACAGGACCCGAGAGGACGAATATGAATATGAAACCCTAGAAGAATCTAAATATGGAATCCTAGAAGACGAATACGAATATGAAACCCTAGAAGACGAATAGGAGAGCCCAGAAAACGAATATGGGAACCCAGAGAACGAATATAGGACTTTAGAGAAAGACTCAGAAGAGGAATATGGGAGCCCAGAGAGCAAATATAGGACCCAAGAGGACGAATATGGAACTCTAGAGGAAGACTCAGAAGACGAATATGGCAGCCCCGGGGAAAGCGCAGAGGAAAAATATGGTACTTTAGAGGAAGACTCAGAAGAAGATTCAGAGGACGAATACGAGAGCCCAGAGGAAGATTCCATCTTAAAAAAAGAGGGTTTGATTGAGCATCGAGGAACAAAAGAATTTAGTCTAAAATACCAAAAAGAAGTAGATCGGTTTTTTTTCATTCTTCAAGAACTTCATATCTTGCCGAGATCTTCATCCCTAAAGATACTTGACAATAGTATTATTGGAGTGAATACACAACTCACAAAAAATACAAGAAGTCGACTAGGCGGACTGGTCCGAGTGAAGAGAAAAAAAAGCCATACGGAACTCAAAATATTTTCCGGAGATATTCATTTTCCTGAAGAGGCGGATAAGATATTAGGTGGCTGTTTGATACCGCCAGAAAGACAAAAAAAAGATTCTAAGGAATCAAAAAAAAGGAAAAATTGGGTCTATGTTCAACGGAAAAAAATTCTCAAGAGCAAGGAAAAGTATTTTGTTTCCGTTCGCCCTACAGTGGCATATGAAATGGACGAAGGAAGAAATTTAGCAACACTTTTCCCGCAGGATCTCTTGCAAGAAGAAAATAATCTCCAAATTCGACTTGTCAATTTTATTTCTCATGAAAATAGCAAGTTAACTCAAAGAATTTATCACACAAATAGTCAATTTGTTAGAACTTGCTTAGTAGTGAATTGGGAACAAGAAGAAAAAGAAAAGGCTGGTGCTTCCCTTGTTGAGGTAAGAGCAAATGATCTTATTCGCGATTTCCTAAGAATTGAGTTAGTCAAGTCCACTATTTCGTATACACGAAAAAGGTATGGTAGGACAAGTGCAGGACCGATTCCCCATAATAGGTTAGATCGCGCCAATATCAATTCTTTTTATTCCAAGGCGAAGATTGAATCACTTAGCCAACATCCAGAAGCTATTGGCACTTTGTTGAATCGAAATAAAGAATACCACTCTTTGATGATTTTGTCGGCATCCAACTGTTCTCGAATTGGTTTATTCAAGAATTCAAAACATCCCAATGCGATAAAAGAATGGAATCCTAGAATTCCTATTCGAGAAATTTTTGGGCCCTTAGGCGCTATTGTAGCTAGTATATCGCATTTTTCTTCATCTTACTATTTACTAACGCATAATAAAATCCTGTTAAAAAAATATTTGTTCGTTGACAATTTAAAACAAACCTTCCAAGTACTTCAAGAACTTAAATACTCTTTAATAGATGAAAATAAAAGGATTTCTAATTTCGATAGTAACATAATGTTGGATCCATTCCTTTTGAATTGTCACTTTGTCCATCATGATTCTTGGGAAGAGACATTGGCAATAATTCACCTTGGACAATTTATTTGTGAAAATGTATGTCTATTTAAATCGCACATAAAAAAATCCGGTCAAATTTTCATTGTAAATATGAATTCCTTTGTTATAAGAGCAGCTAAACCTTATTTGGCCACTACAGGAGCAACTGTTAATGGTCATTATGGAGAAATCCTTTACAAGGGAGATAGGTTAGTTACGTTTATATATGAAAAATCGAGATCTAGTGACATAACGCAAGGTCTTCCAAAAGTGGAACAAATCTTTGAAGCGCGTTCAATTGATTCATTATCCCCGAATCTCGAAAGGAGAATTGAGGATTGGAATGAGCGTATACCAAGAATTCTTGGGGTCCCTTGGGGATTCTTGATTGGAGCTGAGCTAACCATAGCCCAAAGTCGTATCTCTTTGGTTAATAAAATCCAAAAGGTTTATCGATCCCAAGGGGTACAGATCCATAATAGACATATAGAGATTATTATACGCCAAGTAACATCAAAAGTGCGGGTTTCCGAAGATGGAATGTCTAATGTTTTTTCGCCTGGGGAATTAATCGGACTATTGCGAGCGGAACGAGCAGGACGAGCTTTGGATGAATCGATCTATTATCGGGCAATCTTATTGGGAATAACAAGGGCTTCCCTGAATACCCAAAGTTTCATATCTGAAGCAAGTTTTCAAGAAACTGCTCGAGTTTTAGCAAAAGCTGCCCTACGAGGTCGCATTGATTGGTTGAAAGGCTTGAAAGAAAACGTAGTTCTGGGGGGGATTATACCTGTTGGTACCGGATTCCAAAAATTTGTGCATCGTTCCCCACAAGACAAGAACCTTTATTTCGAAATAAAAAAAAAAAATCTATTCGCGTCGGAAATGAGAGATTTTTTGTTTCTCCATACAGAATTAGTTTCTTCAGATTCTGACGTAACAAACAATTTTTATGAGACATAAGAACCCCCATAAAAATATTTTTTACTTTACTAGACTTTTGAACTTAGAACACTAACAGGTCAAATTTTAGATTTTTAAGATTTTTATTTTAATAAGTAAAACAAGTCAGTTAATTCATTAAGGTGGTTATGTTTATACCATGTATCAATGGCCAACTCTTATCTTAGTACAAGGTTCTCTCGGAACAATTATTATTTATTTCAAGCTATTTCGGATCTTTCTTAATCTTCAAAAAGAACTAAATTCCGTAATGGAATGGTAGGATTAAAAAAAAGGAAGTGTGGAAAAAATGACAAGAAGATATTGGAACATTAATTTGAAAGAGATGATAGAAGCAGGAGTTCATTTTGGTCATGGTATTAAGAAATGGAATCCTAAAATGGCCCCTTACATTTCGGCAAAGCGTAAAGGTACTCATATTATAAATCTCGCTAGAACGGCTCGTTTTTTATCAGAAGCTTGTGATTTAGTTTTTGATGCAGCAAGTCAGGGAAAAAGTTTCTTAATTGTTGGTACCAAAAAAAGAGCAACAGATTTAGTAGCATCAGCTGCAATAAGGGCTCGTTGTCATTATGTTAATAAAAAGTGGTTCAGTGGTATGTTAACGAATTGGTCGATTACGAAAACTAGACTTTCTCAATTTAGAGACTTAAGAGCAGAAGAAAAAATGGGAAAATTCCACCATCTCCCAAAAAGAGATGTGGCAATCTTGAAGAGAAAATTATCTACTTTGCAAAGGTATCTCGGCGGGATCAAATATATGACGAGATTGCCAGACATTGTGATCGTCCTTGATCAGCAAAAAGAGTATATAGCTCTTCGGGAATGTGCCATTTTGGGGATTCCTACTATTTCTTTAGTCGATACAAATTGTGACCCGGATCTCGCGAATATATCGATTCCAGCCAACGATGACACTATGACTTCAATTCGATTGATTCTTAACAAATTAGTATTTTCAATTTGTGAGGGCCGTTCTCTCTATATAAGAAATCGTTGATTAAGAATATATAGTGAATTCTTGGGCAACTGCGTAAATTTATGGAATCACTTACTTTACTATATCTTTTTTTTTGCATAGAATTTTTTTTGCATAGAAAAAAGAAGGGGAATATTGATATATATTAGAGGGTATTGATATATATTATGATCTGATGTGCTTTCTTGGTATCCTAAATATAAGATTAATACTTCAAGTTGCTGAGTTGAGAAAGAGATGGTTGAATCAAAAGAATTCCTTTTTTGAAGTTCAATTTTTATCAGAGGACAATATGAATATTATACCTTGTTCCATTAAAACACTCAAGGGGTTATACGATATATCGGGTGTAGAAGTAGGCCAACACTTCTATTGGCAAATAGGAGGTTTCCAAATTCATGCCCAAGTACTCATCACTTCTTGGGTCGTAATTACTATCTTGCTAGGTTCAGTTGTCATAGCTGTTCGGAATCCACAAACCATCCCGACCGACGGTCAGAATTTTTTTGAATATGTCCTTGAGTTTATTCGAGACTTGAGCAAAACTCAGATTGGAGAAGAATATGGTCCCTGGGTTCCCTTTATTGGAACTATGTTCCTTTTTATTTTTGTTTCGAATTGGTCGGGTGCTCTTTTACCTTGGAAAATTATAGAGTTACCCCATGGGGAATTAGCAGCGCCCACGAATGATATAAATACTACTGTTGCTTTAGCTTTACTCACGTCAGCGGCATATTTTTATGCTGGTCTTAGCAAAAAAGGATTGAGCTATTTCGAGAAATATATTAAACCAACTCCAATCCTTTTACCAATTAACATCCTAGAAGATTTCACAAAACCATTATCGCTTAGCTTTCGACTTTTCGGGAATATATTGGCGGATGAATTAGTCGTTGTTGTTCTTGTTTCTTTAGTCCCCTTAGTAATCCCTATACCGGTCATGTTTCTTGGATTATTTACAAGCGGTATTCAAGCTCTTATTTTTGCAACATTAGCCGCAGCCTATATAGGTGAATCCATGGAGGGTCATCATTGAATTGACTCTTTTTGGAAATAGTATTTTTTTTTTTTGCAGCTTAGCTCAATTCATGCATGGTTCCAGATAATCTGCTTGGTTGCAAAAAAATAGTTAGAAATGCGTATGAATATATAGCCTAGAGTTGTAGGAGAGAGAATAGAATAGACTATATTATGGAATTTTCAAAGTATATATGCATTAAGGAGGGTGGAGTCAGGCTAGATCTATACTATAATATCCTTAATGTCTATAAGTGGAGTCCTCTTTTATGCAGGTTTCCACTTTAAGCAATGATTTTAGAATCCGATTCAATAGAAAATGAGAAAATATGCAAACAAAATAGAAGAAACAAATGTATATATATAGGATATTATATTATATATTCCTAGGTTAGATTCATTATCTAATCCGATATATGGATATGGAATTCCCTTCTATGTAGTTCGGACAATTCACATTATCATTTCAATTTGATTTCAATTTGTACTTTTTAGTTACTTTACTTCTCCCCAATAGAGCTTAGAAGTAAGAATTTATTGGTTGATTGTATCCTTAACCATTTCTTTTTTTTGACACGAGGAACTACTCACCATGAATCCACTAATTGCTGCTGCTTCTGTTATTGCTGCTGGATTGGCCGTAGGGCTTGCTTCTATTGGACCTGGAGTTGGTCAAGGTACTGCTGCAGGACAAGCTGTAGAAGGTATTGCGAGACAGCCAGAAGCAGAAGGTAAAATACGAGGTACTTTATTGCTTAGTCTAGCTTTTATGGAAGCTTTAACAATTTATGGACTAGTTGTGGCACTAGCGCTTTTATTTGCGAACCCTTTTGTTTAATCTTAAAAAAAAAATTCTTTCGATTTCGATTAGATACTTTTTTCTTTTTTTAGTAAATTGGTATTTGCTTCCACAATTCCAATTATATCAATACTTTATTTAATTTACTCCTATTTATTACTCCTGGAATTATCTATTTATCGGGACAGATAATACCCCATTCTAGGAAGGGCTGAGTTGAGTATTATTAATTTAGAAGATATGCTCACCTTCTTATTTCCCGTCCTTAGTTTAGGAAAGTGGAAAGTTTTTTCCTTTTATTTTAGGAATTTTGGGAACAGAACATTTCAACAAAGGAAGTCTTTCACCGGTCAAACAAGACGTAAGACTTAATCTAAAAGAAATTACTAGATTGAATCTATTTGCATTAAAAAAACCGATCAAAAAAGGGCGAGCGAAGTAAGTGATCGAAAAACTTTGTTCTTTGTTCGTCCTATCTATAAGAGGAGAGCATATGAAAAATGTAACCCATTCTTTCGTTTTTTTAGCTCACTGGCCATCCGCTGGCAGTTTCGGGCTTAATACCGATATTTTAGCAACAAATCTAATAAATCTAACTGTAGTGGTTGGTGTTTTGATTTTTTTTGGAAAGGGAGTGTGTGCGAGTTGTCTATTTCAAGAATAGATTGGATCTATCCGGCTGCACTTTATAATATTTTTTAGTATTTTTCGGATAAATAAGAAAAGGGTGCACGATCTCGACGAATTACTTCTGAATAAATTCAGAAATCATATGGAAGAACCATAGCATTTCGCGACTCATTGGTAAATCAACTTTGATTCTCTATAAACCAAGAATGTGAGACCATTAACACGGTTAAAGCTAAACTGCTTGAAGTCCAGGCAAAAAGAGGTACTCTTTCTACAACTATATTAGTATTAGTACCAATTTAAACGGGAAATAGCTAATGTAAAATTTATCTGATATAGAACACTCATATCGATAAAATGGTTTGAACTATTTACTAGAAAAAAAAGGGGGCACCCTGCCCTTTTTTAACCAATGGAATCGACGACCTATGTATAAAAAAGAGAAATTTTTTGGATTTGAAGAAAAAAAAAATAAAAAAGAATTCTATTAATTTTCATTTTCCATTTATTTAGTTAGTTTTTCTTAATGAAATTGAAATTATTAACTAGAGGGCAAATAAAAATAAAGAAACAACTTTGCTGACCATGATATATTTTTATCTAGGCGGAAGAGTCCTCTTAATATTTATCTAGTCTTATATAGGTTTCGGTATATTGAAATATAAACATAAAAAAGAAGATAGAGGATAGGCTCATTACTTAAAAAAAAGATATGGAAATAGCTATAGAAAAAAAAAAAGGAGCGTGAGAGCCAAATGAATCGAAAGATTCATGTTTGGTTCGGGAAGAGATCATAAAAGTTGTAAACTTACAAAATAATCTACTTTCATTAAAAGATTTATTAGATAATCGAAAACAGAGGATCTTGAGTACTATTCGAAATTCAGAAGAATTGCGTAGAGGGACCATTGAGCAACTCGAAAAAGCTCGGATTCGATTACAGAAAGTCGAACTAGAAGCGGATGAGTATCGAATGAATGGATACTCTGAGATAGAACGAGAAAAAGCAAATTTGATTAATGCTACTTCTATTAGTTTGGAACAATTGGAAAAGTCTAAAAACGAAACCCTTTATTTTGAAAAACAAAGGGCAATGAATCAGGTCCGACAGCGGGTTTTCCAACAGGCCGTACAAGGAGCTCTAGGAACTCTGAATAGTTGTTTGAATACCGAGTTACATTTCCGTACGATTCGTGCTAATATTGGCATTCTCGGGTCCCTGGAATGGAAGAAATAATTAAATTAATTAGGCCTTGAACTTCTACTTTCGTTTAGAATTTAGGCATTATTTTTCCCCTTGCTTCCGAAAAAAGAGTCAAGAAACACTAATGGCAACCCTTCGAGTCGACGAAATTCATAAAATTCTCCGCGAACGTATTGAACAATATAATAGG
>NW_028260254.1:15000-25324 GCF_056163025.1 Triticum urartu | reverse complement strand
TTCCTATCAATGAACTTTTCATAATTTTCCTAATAGAATCCTCATATTCTATTAGGAAAATTATGAAAAGTGGAGTATTCTTACAATAGGACTTACAACTTCCACCTATCTTCTCCAAAATCATAAGGTTAGTAAATCTTATTAATAAGAGCATAAAGACTTTCATTCTAGAAATTTTTAAAAAATCCAAAAAGCCTTTTCTATTTATCCATTTTATTTTAATTTCATCATTAAATAGAAACCCTTTTGGATTTTTTTCATTGTATTGAAAGAATTTTCAAAATGTAAAGGGGAAATTAATTAGAAAAAATTAGTTCTATAATTGCAAGTTAGAAAAAAGAAGTTCCAACTCTTTCAAGCAGTGTTTGTGTTTCTATTGGGCAAAGCAAGAGTTTATTGTAAAAAAAAAAAATGGAAACGATACTACCAAACGAAGTCTATTTTAATGAAAACTCTAATGTTCCTAAATTTTATGGACTTTCCCAATATCGACGATTCCCAAGATAATAGCTATTATTCTTTTAAGTTACCTATTATTTGAAGTTAGCCGCCATGGTGAAATTGGTAGACACGCTGCTCTTAGGAAGCAGTGCTCAAGCATCTCGGTTCGAATCCGAGTGGCGGCATTCTTGAAAAAGAATACAATAGATTAGAAATCAATTCGAAATTTACAATTTTGTAATGGGACCTTCCCCTTATGCTATTTGCAACTTTAGAACATATACTAACTCATATCTCTTTCTCAACGATTTCAATTGTGATTACGATTCATTTTATAACCTTATTAGTTCGTGAACTTGGAGGATTACGCGATTCGTCAGAAAAAGGAATGATAGTTACTTTTTTCTCTATAACAGGATTCTTAGTTTCTCGTTGGGCTTCCTCGGGACATTTTCCATTAAGTAATTTATATGAGTCATTGATCTTCCTTTCATGGGCCCTGTATATTCTTCATACCATTCCTAAAATACAGAACTCTAAAAATGATTTAAGCACAATAACTACGCCAAGTACTATTTTAACGCAAGGCTTTGCCACATCGGGTCTTTTAACTGAAATGCATCAATCCACGATACTAGTACCTGCTCTACAATCTCAGTGGTTAATGATGCATGTCAGTATGATGTTATTAAGCTATGCAACTCTTTTGTGCGGATCCTTATTATCTGCCGCTATTCTAATCATTAGATTTCGAAATAATTTCCATTTCTTTTCTAAAAAGAAAAAAAATGTTTTAAATAAAACATTTTTCTTTAGTGATATTAAATATTTTTATGCAAAAAGAAGTGCTTTAAAAAGAACCTCTGTCCCTTCATTTCCAAATTATTACAAATATCAATTAACGGAGCGTTTGGATTCTTGGAGTTATCGTGTCATTAGCCTAGGATTTACCCTTTTAACCGTAGGTATTCTTTGTGGAGCAGTATGGGCTAATGAGGCCTGGGGATCCTATTGGAATTGGGATCCTAAGGAAACTTGGGCATTTATTACTTGGACCATATTCGCAATTTATTTACATAGTAGAACAAATCCAAATTGGAAGGGTACGAATTCTGCACTTATAGCTTTGATAGGATTTCTTATAATTTGGATTTGTTATTTTGGTATAAATCTATTAGGAATAGGCTTACATAGTTATGGTTCGTTTACATTAACACCTAAATGATTACATAAAATAAAACCTTCATGAAATGAAGGTTTTTACTTTTATGTTTTATTTGAGAACCCCTTGAACGCCTTATCAAAGGGTTCTCAAAAATTCGAGATAGATCTAATTATACTTTTTTACTTATTTCTGCATTATATACTTTTTTACTTATTTCTGCATTAATAGAGCAGACGAGTAAAAAAAAGCAAACCTATTTAGGATAATAATTGGATAAGAGAGCCTCTACCCTGTCAACGGATAGGGAGAGAACAAAATCTGGATAAATACCAATTCCTATTACTGGTAAAAAGATACAGATTAAAATAAAGAGTTCTCGTGGTCCAGAATCCACAAAATTTGCGTTTGGAACATTAAATAGCTTGTATCCATAGAACATCTGGCGTAACATAGATAATAAATAAATAGGAGTTAATATCATTCCAATTGCCATTACAAAAGTAATTAGTGTTTTTGGCATTAACAGAAATTTTGGACTAGTAATTAGTCCAAAAAATACTACTAATTCTGCGACAAAACCACTCATTCCTGGTAAGGCAAGAGAAGCCATTGAAAAGCTACTAAACATGGTAAAAATTTTAGGCATTGGGATAGATATTCCCCCCAGTTCTTCGAGATAAACAAGACGCATTCTATCAGAAGCGGTTCCTGCCAAGAAAAAAAGTGTAGCACCAATAAATCCATGGGATAATATTTGTAAAATAGCTCCATTGAGTCCAATGTTGGTTATGGAACCAATTCCTATAATTATGAAACCCATGTGAGATACAGAGGAATAAGCTATTCTTTTTTTGAAATTTCGTTGACCAAGAGAAGTTGAAGCTGCATAGATTATTTGGATCGCTCCTATTATTACTAACCAGGGCGAAAATAGATAATGAGCATGAGGTAACAATTCCATGTTGATCCGAATCAATCCATATGCTCCCATCTTTAATAATATTCCCGCTAAAAGCATACATGTACTATAATGTGCTTCCCCATGGGTATCTGGTAACCACGTATGTAGGGGTATAATCGGCAATTTGACAGCATAAGCAATAAGGAAGCCAAAATATAAAAGTATTTCCAAGGTTGCAGGGTATGATTGATTAATTAATCTTTCCAAATCTAATCCTGGTTCGTTGGAACCATATAAGCCCATACCCAGAACTCCGATTAAGAAAAAAATGGAACCGCCTGCAGTATACAAAATAAACTTTGTAGCTGAATATAGACGCCTCTTCCCCCCCCACATGGATAAAAGTAAGTAAACAGGAATTAATTCTAACTCCCACATGATAAAAAAAAGTAAAAGGTCTCGCGAAGAAAATAATCCTATTTGACCACTATACATTGCGAGCATCAGGAAATAGAATAATCGCGAATTCCGTGTAATTGGCCAAGCTGCTAAAGTAGCTAAAGTAGTGATAAATCCTGTCAATAAAATAGATCCTAATGAAAGTCCATCGATTCCCAATCTCCAGTGGAAATCGAAGACATCTATCCATTTATAATCCTCCTTTAATTGGATTAAGGGATCCTCCAGTTGGAAATGATAACAGAACGCATAAGTCATTAGAAGGAATTCTAATAAACAAATAGATATAGTATACCACCTAACGACTTTGTTTCCCTTATGAGGTAAAAAGAAAATTAATGAACCTGCAAATATCGGCAAAACAACAAGTATTGTTAACCAAGGAAAATAACTCATGATAAAGTGATAAAGACAAGATACGTTTTGACCAGAAAAGCCCGTGCTCGATTATTTCGAGCACAGGCTTCTTCGGTAAAGAGGAATCAGACGATTCGAGTGAAGTTTTTTGTAACGTATCAATAAGATAGAGCCATGCTACGTGTTGTTTCAGGCCCTAAATAAACGCGGACACTTAAAAAATCTGTCGGGCAGGCAGATTCACATCTCTTACAACCCACACAATCTTCGGTTCTCGGCGCGGAAGCAATTTGCTTGGCTTTACATCCATCCCAGGGTATCATTTCTAATACATCTGTTGGACAAGCTCGTACACATTGAGTGCATCCTATACATGTATCGTAAATTTTTACGGAATGTGACATTGGATCTATAAATTTTTCTTTTCAACATAAAATTTTTCGATCTGGTAAAAATGAAATTAGTACTATAATGAGTCATATGTATTGTAGACACCAGACGAAGCAATGGTTTATCCAAACTTCAAAAAAAAAAATCTATTTTTTAATCTGTTTGTGAGAAAGCGTGAAGAGAGCCAAGAGACTTTAATTTTGGATTTCAACAATAAATAAGAAATAAGAAAGAATTTTACGAATTGTACAGACGAATTCGAATTAGCCAATAAATTGGCTATCGTCTTTTCAATATAAATTATTGCAATATTCAAATTGCAATATCAATGAATTACAAATACAAAAATTCATTTAAGTGAAAAAGAATACTATGCAATAATCTACTAAAAAAAATGGATATTCTCAAATAATACTAAGAAAATAGTATTGATTTCTATTTATTTTAATATGTGCGCCTTTGTTTAGAGGATTCTATGTCTAATTATTCAAAAGTCTAATTATTCAATAAATTAGATTGATTGATACGAGTGGATTTCCTATTACGATGGATGGAAGAAAGAATGGATAGTCCAATAGCGGCTTCAGCAGCTGCAAGGGCTATAACAAAAATTGCGAAAATATCTCCTTTTAATTGGCGACTATCAAATAGATCAGAAAATGTTACGAGATTTAGATTAATTGAATTCAGTATAAGTTCAAGACATATTAGAGCTCTAACCATGTTTCGGCTTGTGATCAATCCATAGATACCAATCGAAAATAAATAGACACTCAAAAAAAGTACATGCTCAAACATCATTAACTAACTCCTTATCAATCTCGATTCATTTCAATATGAGGGCAAGAATTGAACCGATTCAATTAATTACAATAGAACAATTACACAACAAAAGAAAAAAAAAAAAAAAAAAAAGGAGGTATTTGTTGGCAGTAGATGGATTTTACTAAATCAAAATTGTGATTCTTTAGTTATTTATTTTAGATTTGCAATTCTTATAATTTGTACTTTTTCTAAGTTTTCTTATTGCCGAGCCATAGTAATTGCACCTATTAAAGAAACTAGAAGAATTATGGAAATGAGTTCAAACGGAAGATAAAAATCGGTTGCTAAATGAATTCCAATTTGTTGAACATTATTTATGAGACCCTGTTCTACTATTTGGTTTGATCTTGTAGTCCAAAGAATTCCATACCACGACGTATCTGGGATAGTAGTCATTAGTGAAAAAACAATAGTTATACAAACGAGTGAAGTGAACCCATCTCCAATAGTCCAATAATTCTTATCTTTAGACCATTCTGAGCCATTTACGAACATTACAGCGAATATGATCAAGACATTTATGGCTCCCACATAAATAAGAAGTTGTGCGACAGCTACAAAGTAGGAATTTAATAAAAAATAGAATAAGGATATACAAACAAGAACTAATCCCAGCGAAAAGGCAGAATAAATGGGGTTGGTAAGTAATACTACTCCTAGACCCCCTAGTAGAAGAACAAATCCCCCAAATAGCATAAGAATCTCATGTATTGGTCCAGGTAAATCCATTATGGATAAAAAGAAATTAATAGTATAAAATTTTTCATGAACTGACTAAAACTAAAGGATTCAAGGAAGGAAAAAAGGATTAGGGTATTTTTTTGTGTATAAACTTATAGTTATAAATTATATTATATCACGAAAATCTAGTCTGATTTAAAATAAGAAATAATTTCCAATAAGCAGTAGTTTTTCGTTTTTCTTTATAGTTTAATTTTAAAGTTTAATAAAGAATTATTAGATTTTTATAACAGAAAGACAAAATCAAAGTTTAGTAATCAGTAATCGTTCTTGAATTCGAAGATTTTTCTTTGTTTATTTTACTTTCAGACGAATTCCTAATTGTTTGAATTGTGTAATCTCCCATTATGGAGATTGGTAACCGACTTAAAGCAATTTGATTGTAATTCAATTCATGACGATCATAGGTAGAAAGTTCATATTCTTCAGTCATTGATAAACAGCTTGTTGGACAGTACTCAACACAATTGCCACAAAATATACAAACTCCGAAATCAATACTATAATTAAGCAATTGTTTTCTTTTAATATCCTTTTCAAATCTCCAATCCACAACGGGTAAATCTATCGGACATACGCGAACACATACTTCACAAGCAATACATTTATCAAATTCAAAGTGGATTCGCCCTCGGAAACGCTCTGGTGTAATTGATTTTTCATAAGGGTAGTGAATCGTTATAGGTAAACGATTTGTGTGGGATAAGGTAGTTATGAAACTTTGACCTATGTACCTTGTAGCACGTATTGTTTGTTGACCATAACTCATGAACCCAGTTACCATAGGGAACATATTCATTCTAAATATCTATGAAAAAGATATGTTTCTTTCTCTTGTTTGAGAGAGCTTTTGTGTTGAAAATATTCTTACTATTATTGTATTATCTTATTTATAGTGAAACAAGTTGAGAAGAGGTTGTTAATAAGAGATTGCCCAGGGAAATAGGTAAAAGAAATTTCCATCCAAGATTTAATAACTGATCCATTCTCATCCTCGGTAAAGTCCATCTTATTGTGATAGAAATGAAGAGAAATAAATAAGCTTTAGTTAATGTAATAAATATACCCATTGTCATTTCCAAAATTCCAACTGCTTTATTCATTTGGAAAAAATCAAAAAAGGATATATAGGGAATAGATAAATTCCACCCGCCCAAGTAGAGAACTGTTACAAATAAAGAAGAAACTAATAAATTTAGGTAAGAAACAAGATAAAATAAACCATATTTGATACCGGAATATTCAGTTTGGTAACCTGCTACTAATTCTTCCTCCGCTTCTGGTAAATCAAAGGGTAATCTTTCACATTCTGCCAAAGAAGAAATTAAAAAAACCAGAAAACCTATAGGCTGACGCCAAATATTCCATCCAAAAAAACCGTATTTTGACTGTGCTTCAACTATATCAACTGTACTTGAACTGTTAGATAATCATAGTCGGTGATAACATCACAGTTCCCACCGCTATTTCAAAACCGTACATGAAACCTTAGCTTCATACGGCTTCTCTATGATCAGAAAAAGGAAAGGACTGTTTTGTTCCTAGCCCCGGGGGCGTAGATAGAATTAGATAAAATAAAATAGATTTGAAAGTCCTAAATTAGACCAAAGGAATTCCGTCTGCTAGAATAAGAAAAAGCGCTTCCGAATTGATCTCATCCTTTATAATATAATGAAAATTTTTCTTTGTTCAGTAATAACTTAATCTTGGAATAAAACACTTGTTACTTGTTATAGGAATTCAATTAATAAATGGAAAGAGTTGGGTATTAGTTCATGAGCAATTCTGCATGAATATGGATAGAGGAAGGAAATAATGAAAATTTTTTCTAGTGCACTCCATATCTTTTTTACTATTCTTCTTTCCCCAGGGAGGGGGTATTTAAAAAGAAAAAATGGATAAAGGGTTAATTCGTTCTTGATAGCCATTTCCTTAACAAGTGAATGGGAACATACTCTGGATCGGAATCCGAAGAAAGTACTACTTGATAATTTCTACAAATTGCAAGTCCTTATTATGATTCCTTTTATGGGCAAAAATCTCTAATGTTTTAGATTTTCCATTACTAATCCTTTATGTACTTTAGTGTTCCTAACCCTTCACTAACTTTTGGTGGATTCTTCTTATGGATTATTAAGTTATAGTAATAACTAGGAGTATTCTAGTAATGGAATTCCATATCGTGAATCCTTTATTCTTGGCCGCTTCAAGATATGATGACTAATTAAAAAATATCAACCTTGGGATAAAGAGTTTACACTGCTTATGTTTACTTCCACTTTTTTCTTGTACGTAGGAAATGAGATTTTTTCTTTTTACTACAAATTTATAAGCTGTTTTGTTTCACTCATATAGCTATCTAGTTTAACTTACCAACCCAAATACTAAATAAGAAAAGGAATATAAATAGTTAATGGATTTTATAGGAAAAAGATCTATTTTAACGAATCACACGTAGAGATATTGCTAGCACACAAAAAGTTAATGGTATTTCATAACTAATGGATTGAGCAGCAGCTCGTAGACCGCCTGAAAAAGAATATTTATTATTTGAGCTATATCCTGCCATAAGAAGACCAATAGGAGCTATACTTGAAATGGCAATCCATAAAAAAACACCAATACTAAGATCGGCTAAAACAAAATGATATCCCAAAGGGATAACTAAAAAACTTAATAAAACTGATATGACTGCTATAGAGGGTCCAATGCTAAATAAAGAAATATCTCCTCGGGATGGCAGAATATCTTCTTTAAAAAGTAGCTTAGTCCCATCTGCTATAGCTTGAAGCAGGCCCAGGGGGCCAGCATATTCAGGACCAATACGTTGTTGTATCGACGCAGATATTTCTCTTTCTAACCACACAATTACGAGTACCTCTATTGTTATTCCCAAAAGGAGGGTCAAAATGGGTAGAATCGATATCAGTCCATAGACTTCTTTTAATAATTCCAATTTCGAAAAAGAATTGATAGTTTCTACCTCTACCCTATCTATTATCATTTCAACGATCAACTTCCCCCATAATGATATCTATACTACCTAATATCGTCATGATATCAGCCAATTTCATTTTTTTAACTAGCTGAGGAAGAATTTGCAAATTAATAAACCCGGGTGGACGGATTTTCCATCTCCAGGGGAAAAGGCTATCATCTCCTACTAGATAAATCCCTAATTCACCTTTTGGGGCTTCTACTCTTACATAAAGCTCTTGTCTTGACAATTCAAAATTGGGCGAAGGTTTTTTACCAAGAAATTTATACTCAAAATCATTCCATTCAGAATTATTTTCTTTCTTAAAGCGTCGGACTTCTAAATTTTCATAAGGTCCTCCAGGAATTTTTTCTACAGCTTGTTGAATTATTTTGATGGATTCCCTCATTTCACCAATTCGTACTAAATAGCGAGCTAACGAATCCCCTTCTTTTTGCCATTGGACTTTCCAATCAAATTGGTTGTAAGACTCATAAGGATCTACTTTACGAAGATCCCATTGTATTCCAGAAGCTCGTAACATCGGTCCCGATAAGCCCCAATTTACTGCTTCTTCTCCGCTAATAAAACCTACTCCTTCAACTCGCTCTAAAAAAATTGGATTCTGTGTAATAAGTTGTTGATATTCAACAACTCCGCGTAAAAAATAATCACAGAAATCTAAACATTTATCGATCCATCCATAAGGTAGATCGGCGGCTACTCCTCCGATGCGAAAGTAATTGTGCATCATTCGCATACCTGTAGCAGCTTCAAATAGATCATATATTAATTCTCTCTCTCTAAAAATATAGAAAAAAGGAGTCTGTGCGCCGAGATCCGCCATAAAAGGTCCAAGCCATAGCAAGTGAGAAGCTATCCGGCTTAATTCTAACATAATTACCCTAATATAGCTGGCTCTTTGTGGTATTTGAATATTCTCCAAGAATTCTGGTGCATTTACTGTTATTGCTTCTGTAAACATAGTAGCTAAATAATCCCACCTTGTTACATAAGGTAAGTATTGTATAATAGTTCGGTTTTCCGCGATTTTTTCCATTCCTCTGTGTAAATACCCTAATATGGGTTCACAATCAATAACATCCTCACCATCGAGAGTAACGATCAGTCGAAGAACACCATGCATTGATGGGTGTTGAGGGCCCATATTGACTATCATGAGATCTTTTCTTGTAAGCGGTAGACTCATATCCTTTCTTCCTTAATTCATTATTCCATGAAAATGGATTATTCCATGAATTCCTCAAAGCGAGGCTCATCAAAATGAAAAATCTAAGACTACTATAAGACTACTAAAAAAATAATAAAACAAGAAAAAAATTTGAACGATTAAATTACTGCTCCCGAATATTCAACTGACCGATTAATTTCTTATAACGTACTCTATTTTTCTTTGCCAAATAAGCCAGCAAACGTCGACGTTTTCCCAAAAGTCTTCGTAGACCTCTTTCCGATGAAAAATCTTTTTTGTGTAATTCCAAATGTGAAGCAAGTCTCCGTATCTTATTGGTGAAACTGAATACTTGAAATTCAACAGAACACCCTGTTTTCTTCTTTTTCTTCTTTAACCATAAATCCAAAAATTTTTCTACCTCCTTTCTTTTTCATGTATTTTTCTGATCAGGAAAAATACAAAATTATGTCAGTTATTTTGAAGTTATTCTAATCTCGTACACACACAAATTTGCAATTATTCATCTACTACTGGAATTTGGATTTATTTTATCGATGCAAATTGGATTTGGATAGAAGGGTACATTCTTTCTAATATTTTAGATAGAAGAAATGTTTCTTCTATCTAAAATATTAGAAAGAATTTTGCTGATTTATTTATTGCTATATGCAATTTATGGAATTGATACACCATTTAATTGATATCATTTAGCAAAATGAAACACAGCATATGCATCCATCTTTTGGCTCGAGAATTTCACGGGATAGAGATATGGTATAAGAAATAGACTATTAAGTAACTCTAAATGAATTGTGGATACATCTGTATCCTTAACATACTGAAACGATTGTCATTATTCGTATCAAACCAATA
>NW_028260253.1:0-25331 GCF_056163025.1 Triticum urartu | reverse complement strand
TTTCTCTTGTTGATTCCTATTTCTAGGTGTAGTGCTTTTCTCCCCTATGCTGCCTACGGATACTAATAGAGTAGGATTGGCCTGTAATCCATACCATACCATATCCTGTAGGTGTAACCTTTCGCTCAATACTCAAATCTACAATTGAAGTATCTGAAGCCGCATCAATCGAGGATACACGACGGAAGGAATTGTTAGTTCGCCTCACCTTCCCGAAGCGTGGGTTTGTTTGCTTTACAAATTTGGTTCTCTCTATGCCAACCCCCCTCTCTTTTTCGTAAGACTGAGGTATAGGTAGGGCTAAAAAAAAGCAAAAAAAAGAGTCAAATCGCACCATCTCTATAATAAGTAAATGCCTTTTTTTCTCCTGAGGTTGTCGGAATTATTCGCAATAAAATATTGGCTACAATTGAGGAGGTCTTATCAATGAAATTTCCATTTCCACGGGATCTAGGCATAATTCCCAACCCATTCTATATAGAATTGTTTTCATTCCTTCACAAAATAACATAAAAACAAACACATTCGATTCTTATAATTATAAATAGATTGATCCATATGCTCTACTCTAAATCCATATGCTTTAAATGGATAAGAGAGATATGGATTTTCCGCTCAGCTCAAATTGTATCCTTTTCCTTCTGCTTGGACACGAAGAGATATGAAATATTTGACTAAGACTGGATTTCATTCCACTTTCCTATTTCTGAACAACAACTTATGTTATCAACTATTTCGTGTTTTCAAAGTTATTAATTGTCTCATACCCTATTTTTGATTTCGATAGTATGGTGTAGCGTATCTTATGCAAACGGAATTCTAAGGTTTCTTTATTTTATTATGCAATAAGAAGAATTCTTCCATTTTCTTTTTCTTTAGTTGCGGGAAAACCCAAATTAAAACTTTTATTTTATAGCGAGCGCAATTTCTAGTAAAAAATCCTGTATCCTTCCACTTAGATCAAAAGGAATTTTTCCAATAGAACTATGGAACCCCCGAGTGGTTGCGGTTGTACCTGTACTGCAGGAATAAGAAAACTCGCTATTCACTCAGTTTATTTTCCATAATAAGTTATGTAGGAGAGATGGCCGAGCGGTTCAAGGCGTAGCATTGGAACTGCTATGTAGACTTTTGTTTACCGAGGGTTCGAATCCCTCTCTTTCCGTTTTTCTTAATTCATCAACGTTAAGGATCACAATGTATCAAATCAAATAACAATTTTTTCCAGCAATAATATAATATCTTATATTATCTTATTTTGATTTAATAGAAATTAGAAATTCTCTATAGCAAATTACTGTGGTATGTAAAATACACATAGAGGAAAAAAGAAAAAAGGATCCTAATCCTAGGGTTAATCAATTTTAGCTAGTTGATGGGAAAATACAAATTAATGGTAATGGTCTTAGGGCGATTTAGTTCGGGGAAAGGGGAAGGGGAAGAAAATTCTATGAACCTTTCCTTTTTTCGTTAAGTTCAAGTCTGACGAGAGTAATATTCTACAACTAACAACTCATTTATTTTGAGACCGACCCACTTCCTATCTAGGATTTTATTTACTAGTCCTTTATATTCCAACGTGTCAATCGCCAAATGCTTTGGCAATTTCCCCGGGTCCGATGAAGCAATATAATTTTGAACCAGACCTTTTGATCTTTGGTTATCTTTCGTAGTAATAATATCTCGGGGTTTGCAACGAAAACTTGGTATATTGACTATACGACCATTAACTAAAATATGTCTATGGTTGACTAATTGGCGGGCCCCAGGAATGGTTGAAGCCATACCCAATCGAAAAAGGATATTATCCAAACGCATTTCAAGTAATTGTAGTAAAACCTGGCCTGTTGACCTTTTTGCTTTTCCAGCGATATGTACATATCTAAGTAATTGTCGTTCTGTCAGACCATAATGAAAACGCAATTTCTGTTTTTCTTGAAGACGAATACGATATTGCTCCTTTTTCCCAGAATTGAATTTTTTTTTAAGATTACTTCCGGATTTAGGTGTTTTTCTAGTGAGTCCTGGTAAAGCTCCCAGACGGCGTATTTTTTTTAAACGAGGTCCTCGATAACGGGACATGAAGACTCCTTTTTTTATTTTATTGAAATTTCATTTTACACAATTAATTTCATTGTATTTACATTACAGAATACATCGAAATTAAAACTGAATTAAACTACAGGATAAACAGAGTAAAATCAACTAAAGTACCCCAAAAAATGGAATTTCATCAAAATCTTTTTTTTTTGTATATATATTATTTATTTTATTGTTTTGTATCTAGCAAAATTGTAAGGTAAAAAACATAAAAGATCCTGGATTCTCCATTTAATTCGGAAAAAAAGAGATTCTTGTTCGTAGAACATCGATAGAGAAAAAAAAGCCGACTATCGGATTTGAACCGATGACCCTCGCATTACAAATGCGATGCTCTAACCTCTGAGCTAAGTGGGCTTACATAACGGAAATAGTGTAACAAATAGAAATAGGTATAGTATAGGAAATCCGTAAAATCTCAGATATTAGTTATTAATCTTAGCTATTAACTAGTTCTAAATTTGAAGTTATACTTATAAAAATAAAAAAATACTAAAACTTCTTAAAGATAAAGTTAGCTTGATATGCTTAACTATAGGATATTAAAAAATAAAATTATAGAATTTATTGGTATTTTCATTCGATCATTATAGACTTTATTATTTGTTAATAATTTGAGGATTAATATTTCACTAAGGGGAACATAGAGTCAGAGTAAATAAAATTGCTAATTCTGATTAGAAAAAAAGAATAAATATCAAGCGTTATAGTATAATTTTGAATACTATAAAAAAGTAAGACGGGAGGTGGGGGAGATAAAAACTTTTGGATATATTGATTCGGATTGAATTGCAAATACATCAAGGATAGAATCAATTCAATTCTGAATTGCAATAAGCAAGCGAGGTCTCTCAAATAGAGTCGAACTGAACTGCTAGACTACGTTGAGTGATGAACTCAATGATTCAAAAAAAAAACTAAGAGATGGATGAAATTACACAAGGAATCCTGGTCTCAAAGAAGAGGGAAATGGGGATATGGCGAAATCGGTAGACGCTACGGACTTGATTGTATTGAGCCTTGGTATGGAAACCTGCTAAGTGGTAACTTCCAAATTCAGAGAAACCCTGGAATTAAAAAAGGGCAATCCTGAGCCAAATCCGTGTTTTGAGAAAACAAGGGGTTCTCGAACTAGAATACAAAGGAAAAGGATAGGTGCAGAGACTCAATGGAAGCTGTTCTAACGAATCGAGTTAATTACGTTGTGTTGTTAGTGGAATTCCTTCTAGTTCTAAATTAGAGAAAGAGGGGTTTTATACCTTATACATTTAATAAACACGTATAGATACTGACATAGCAAACGATTAATCACAGAACTCATATTATATTCTAATTATAATATAGGTTCTTTATCTTTTTTAAAAATGAAATTAGAAATGATAATGATTATGAAATAAAAAACTCATATCATAATTTTTTTTTTTCATTATTGTGAATCCACTCCAATCGAATATTGAATAATCAAATTCTTCAATTAAAATTCAAAGTTTTCGAGATCTTTAAAAAAGTGGATTAATCGGACGAGGACAAAGAGAGAGTCCCATTCTACATGTCAATACTGACAACAATGAAATTTCTAGTAAAAGGAAAATCCGTCGACTTTATAAGTTGTGAGGGTTCAAGTCCCTCTATCCCCAAATCCTCTTTTATTCCCTAACT
The DNA here is from genome assembly GCF_056163025.1 of Triticum urartu. Taxonomy (NCBI): domain Eukaryota; kingdom Viridiplantae; phylum Streptophyta; class Magnoliopsida; order Poales; family Poaceae; genus Triticum; species Triticum urartu. The sequence continues at coordinate 21,572 of NW_028260253.1, read as the reverse complement.
ATACTATATTATTATTATTTATCCTCTTTTTTTTTTTCTTTTTATCAATGCACTTTTTTTTCTTTTTATCAATGCAATGGGTTTAAGATTCATTAGCTTTCTCATTCTACTCTTTCACAAAGGAATGCGAAGAGAACTCAATGGATCTTATCCTATTCATTGAATAGATTTCTTTTTTATTAGAGTATCGGCAAGAAATCTTGGTTATTCACTCTATTTTTAAGTTTTATTTAAGTAAACCATGCACAATGCATAGGACTACCCCCCCCATTTTCAAATTTAAAATTTGAAATACTTTAATTAATTTTTAGTCCTTTTAATTGACATAGATACAAATACTCTACTAGGATGATGCACAAGAAAAGGTCAGGATAGCTCAGTTGGTAGAGCAGAGGACTGAAAATCCTCGTGTCACCAGTTCAAATCTGGTTCCTGGCAGAGAAAAAAAAAAAAAAGATCCACCGAATAGGTATTGATCCAAATACCTCGAGATGGATTGTGATACATATTCATTAATAATATTTATTCATCTAAGTGGATAAATCTATAATATAAATATAGAGGCACTTCTTTTTCTTTTTAAAGAAGTTTTAAAATATATCTTTTCTTTATGATAAAGAAGGGGGTGAGATTCCCCTTTATTTTTTTGCGTTTCTTAATTTTGTATTCCGCTATTCCGACGAATATTTTTTTAGTCTTGCTTATCTTTATCTTATCTTATTTTCCTAGTTGTGCTAAGTAATGTGCGCGGTACAAAGTTCCTGGTAGAGAACTTCTTTGAGTCATCCTATTTTTCTGTTCATATGAAGGAAATTAATATGCGATTTTCAAAATAGGGGAATCCAAATGAAACCCTTTTTTTGCTCAGTCTATCTGGAATGCTTTTGTATAATTAGGAATTAATTATAAATAGGTATTCCGTTTCATCTAGGAAAAGAACCTAAAAATATTCCTTGACTTGAATAAAATCTGGAGTTGTGTTGTATAAGTGAGCATGAATTTCTTATCATTCAATGAGCATCTTGTATTTCATAAAAATTGGGGGTTATATAATCCTTACGTAAGGGCCAGCCTATCCAACTTTCAGGCATTAGGATACGTTTAAGGCGCGGATGATTATCATAAGAGATTCCCACCATATCATAAGATTCGCGTTCTTGAAAATCGGCACTTCTCCAAATCCAGAAGACAGACGGAATTCTAGGATTATCCTTTTGGGCAAAGACTTTTATGCAGACTTCTTCTGGATTATCTATACCATATTGTATTCTCGTAAGATGATACACGCTAGCTAAAGATCCACCGGGTGCTACATCATAAGCACATTGGGAGCGTAAATAATTGTAACCATATACATATAAAATGACAGCAATGGAATCCCAATCCCCTGCTTTTATTTGTAAAGTCTCTATTCCTCGGTGATCAAAGCCCAAAGATCTATGAACCACCTCATGTTTGACTAGCCAATTAGATAACCAACCCTGCTGCATTGTCTTCATCTCTCCCTCTTTGTATAAATATTTCACATTTCGGATGCAAGTTTGAAAGATTGCCCTGCTTTTTATTTTTCTACACAAAAGAGCCCCTCTCCTAATTCACTAATTTGTAGGAAGGTACTGAACTTTTGGATTTGAAAAAAGTTTCAGAAGATATATCTAATGTAGATGGTGATTGATAGAGCAATTCTTGCTCATAAGTTCCTGTATGAGTACTGCGCCTAACATAAAGCTTGTGACTGGTAGTAAAACATCTATTTTTATTTTGAGATAGAGTTTGATCCTCAACTATTTCTCGCGATATCTTCTTACGAAGTTTTGTTAGGGCATCTATAACTGCCTCCGGTTTAGGTGGGCAGCCCGGCAAGTAGACATCCACAGGAATTAACTTATCAACTCCCCGAACAGTACTATAGGAATCCGTACTGAACATTCCCCCTGTAATAGTACAGGCTCCCATAGCAATGACGTATTTTGGTTCAGGCATTTGCTCGTATAATCTCACTAAAGAGGGAGCCATTTTCATTGTTACCGTACCGGCTGTTAAAATTAGGTCTGCTTGCCTAGGACTTGATCTTGGTACCAATCCATAACGATCAAAGTCGAATCGTGAGCCTATTAATGAAGCAAATTCAATGAAACAACAACTGGTACCGTATAGAAGGGGCCATAAACTGGAGAGTCTTGACCAATTCGAAAGATCATTTGGTGTAGTTGAAATAACAGAATTGGAACTTGTTTGGTCAAGTAAGGGAAACTCAATCAAATTCATAACTGTCTCAATAGAATCTTTTCCTTCTTTTTTTTTGTCTAAATATTCAGTTAAGACCATTCCAAGGCTCCTTTTCGCCATGCATAAACTAAACCAACAACTAAGATAAGCACGAAAATCAAAGCTTCGATAAAAACGGATACACCCAATACGTCGAAACTCATTGCCCAAGGGTATAGAAAGACGGTTTCCACATCAAAAACAACAAAAACGAGCGCAAACATATAATAGCGTATTCGGAATTGTACCCAAGCCCCTCCCATGGGTTCTATACCCGATTCATAACTAGAAAGCTTCTCTGGTCCTTCACTAACCGGGGCTAAAAGTCCTGAAATCGAAAATGCCAAAATAGGAATAAGGCTTGCTATTATTAGAAATGTCCAAAAAATATCATATTCGTGAAGCAGAAACATAATGTACTCCCATTAATGTGGAATAGGCGGAACTTAAATTAGTCAATTCAATTCAGCATTGTCAATTTATCCAGAACTTCTCTCTTTTCCTCGGTGAAACAAGAATCTTTTTTGTTCAAACAAAAGCGCTTAGTTTAAGTTTAGCCTTTGTTTCCTCTGTGCAGCATCTTCTTTAAAGATTCATCCAATGGAATCCCAACTCCCTTTCTTTTGGATTTCCATTCTATTTAGATATGGTGTATGTAGATCTAATTCTTATATAAAGAAAACTTTCTCGTTTCACTTTGTCTCGCTTTCTCTAGAATCTCTAGAAAAAAGAATAGCTCTATCCTTTATTTAATATTTAATAATAAAATAATAAGAGACTATTAAATAAAAATGAGAATACTACTAAATTAGAACCTAATTAAGATAGTAGGACTAATCTATGCAGTATAATTAATGAGAAGTAATACTATAAAATAAAAATAAAGAACTCTATTTCAGAACTATGAGACAGAATATTCTGTTTTCTTATTTACTCTTTACTTTATTTTTTCTATTTAAAGTTGATCAATTTACATAATGTATCTATAAACAAAGTAATAAATATACTTAAAACAAAGTAGGAATTCGCAAAATGGATAAAATCATTGCAGTTATTATAGGGAAGTCTAGAGATATCCTATTTGAAGGAGGACGGGATTCAAATCAGGGAAAGGATCCTTTCTTCTATTGATTTGATAGAAATTCGTTTTTCTTTTCCTGTCTGTATGATTTTGATTTTCGATGAATGAGCCTTTGGTAATGCTTTTATCTCTATTCTATGTCGCAGGCGCCTATCCAGTCTATAAACAAATACTAATGAGAAAATGAAAACTATACTAAACTAAAGAAAACATAGGATAGAGATCCTAAAATCTAAAAAAGGGCATATTAGGGCTATACGGATTCGAACCGTAGACCTTCTCGGTAAAACAGATCAAACGGATTATTATCGAAATGATTTGAACTGTTTCAAAGACCCAACATGCATTTTTTTGCATTGGGCTCTTTCATAAACTGATTTAAAGATCAGTTAGTCCACCATAGTTTTTCTTTACGGAAAGATAATGAGATGGCTCCCTGTGCTCTGATTGATTTTTTGTATTATGATCTATCTAGGAGCAATACCAAAGTGTTTCAAAGGAGGATTACCTTGACTTAGGTCTGCCTCCGGTCTAAATTAAATCAACCTAAGTGAAATGGAGTCTCTATCGTTCCACTGCAAGAGTTAACTATGAGACTTCATACACCTTAAAGTTCATAGAACGAAAAGAAGTTTTTTGGAGGCCCTTATCCTCATTACGCCTAGCATTTAGTGGGCTGGATATTTACCTTATCAACTAGCAAATCCATAAGGGTTCTATTTGATTAGGCACCTGAATTGGCACCTGAATCGGACTGAACCGACTGTTTGTCAGGCTACTGTTCTCCTATTCTCTCGAATCTATGAAGTAAGACATTGATTTTGCAATAAGATCGATTATGTTCATTGCATAATAAGCTCCTTTGAAAAGCATTGGCGCACGTGTAAACGAGTTGCTCTACCGAACTGAGCTATAGCCCTTATCAGAGATATCTTAACATATAGATAATTTCTTGTCAAGATGAATATTTTCTAATGCCAGAGGATACCCCTTTGATCTGTATCTGTTTAGTATTTAGTTTAGTATTTAGTATATAACAGACCAATAACAGAGCGGTATTGCTTAGAAAAGGGATTCAATATATAATCGATCGAAGTAATGGGTCTTCCTTTGTGGTGATAAATTGCCTACTTAACTCAGTGGTTAGAGTATTGCTTTCATACGGCGGGAGTCATTGGTTCAAATCCAATAGTAGGTAAGTAGGTAGAAAAATTACTAGATAGCATTGGACTTACTTCGCTTCGCTATCTAATAACTTTTTCTACCCCTCTTCCCTTTTTCTTTGTATCAACTATAAACCACTGGATTGTCTTCAATTGGATGGGGGAATCCAATTGACAGCCTCGATTCGTATCCTAGCTCGTCTGAGAGCGAGCTTCGCTTCAACCAAATCTTTCGTACCCTCAGCTTTACTCAAGTTAGCTTCGGCTATTTCAAGTGCCTTTTGAGCTTCTTCCGGATCAATATCACTACCCAGTTCCGCATCATTTCCTAAAATGATGATCTCATTATTAACTATTCTCGCAAAACCGCTCCACAGAATCGCTGTTAACCATTGGTCGTTGAGGAGGCGTATTCTCAAAGGACCCATATCTACTGCTGTGTTAATGGGGGCGTGGTTTGGTAATACGCCAATTTGGCCACTATTAGTGGATAAAATGATTTCTTTCACTTCACAATCCCAAATAATTCGCTTAGGAGTCAGTACATAAAGATTTAATTTCATTTCTTCGATTTGTTCTCCTCTTCTAAGGTTATAGCTTTCGTGCTAGCTTCATCGATGTTACCCACCAAATAAAAAGCCTGTTCAGGTAGGCCGTCTAATTCTCCGGAAAGGATTAGTTGAAATCCCCTAATAGTTTCCGCAAGAGCAACATACTTTCCTGGAGAACCAGTAAAAACTTCTGCCACAAAGAACGGTTGTGATAAGAAACGCTCAATTTTTCTTGCTCTTGCTACAGTTAAACGATCCTCTTCCGATAATTCATCCAAGCCAAGAATTGCGATAATGTCCTGAAGTTCTTTGTAACGTTGTAAAGTTTCCTTAACTCTTTGCGCAGTTTCATAATGTTCGTTGCCAACGATCCGAGGCTGTAACATAGTCGAGGTTGAATCTAAAGGATCTACTGCTGGATAAATACCCTTGGAAGCTAATCCTCTGGAAAGTACGGTAGTAGCATCCAAATGTGCAAATGTTGTGGCAGGGGCAGGGTCGGTCAAATCGTCTGCAGGTACATAAACTGCTTGAATCGAAGTTATAGATCCCTTTTTAGTAGAAGCAATTCTTTCTTGCAAAGAACCCATTTCTGTACTAAGAGTAGGTTGATAACCCACTGCGGAGGGCATTCTCCCTAATAAAGCGGATACCTCTGATCCTGCTTGAACAAAACGAAAGATATTATCGATAAATAAAAGCACGTCTTGCTTATTAACATCTCGGAAATATTCCGCCATAGTTAGGGCAGTTAAACCAACTCTCATACGAGCTCCCGGTGGTTCATTCATTTGGCCATAGACTAGAGCTACCTTTGATTCCTCAATATTTTTTTCATTAATTACTCCGGATTCCTTCATTTCCATATAAAGATCATTTCCTTCACGAGTCCGTTCCCCTACTCCACCGAATACGGATACGCCCCCATGAGCTTTAGCAATGTTATTGATTAATTCCATGATCAGTACTGTTTTACCTACTCCAGCCCCCCCAAATAGTCCTATTTTTCCTCCACGTCGATAAGGAGCTAAAAGATCGACGACCTTAATACCTGTTTCAAAGATGGATAATTTCGTATCTAACTCGATAAAGGCAGGCGCAGATCTATGAATAGGGAACGTTGCACTACTATCTACAGGACCCAAATTGTCAACAGGCTCCCCAAGAACGTTGAAAATTCGTCCGAGAGTAGCTCCACCGACCGGAACACTGAGAGGAGCTCCCGTGTCAATCACTTCCATTCCTCTCATCAACCCGTCCGTAGCACTCATAGCTACAGCTCTAACTCGATTATTTCCTAATAATTGTTGTACCTCACAAGTCACATTAATTTGCTTATCGGCAGTGTCTCTACTCTGGACTACCAAAGCGTTATAAATATAAGGTAACTTGCCTGGGGGAAAAGTGACATCCAGCACGGGTCCAATAATTTGATCGATACGACCTGTACTTTTTTCTTCAATTGTGGAAACCCCGGGAGGAGAAGTAGTAGGATTGGTTCTCATAATTATCACATAATTAAAAAAAAGGAATTTGTCGAAATTTTTCTTTTTTTATTGTTGAATAATGCCAAATCAAATCAAAAAAAATCCAAAAGTAAAAAGGAAATGAATTAGTTAATTCAATAAGAGAGAAAAGGGGACCAGGACTTGATTTCGTTGCCCAAGCGAATCCCATTCAATCGTTTACTCATGGAATGAGTCCATTGGAAAGTTCAATCAATCTTTTTTTTCATATACATTTTGCCTTTTGTGGAGGATCTGTGCCTACTCTACTTTCCTATCTAGGACTTCGATATACAAAATATATACTACTGTGAAGCATAGATTGCTGTCAACAAAGAATTTTATTAGTATTTAGTTAGGTATTTGCATTCAAAATAAGAAAAGAGAACTATTAAGAACTTGTAAAATAAGGATTAGGAATTAATTTGGGTTGCGCTATATCTATCAAAGAGTATACAATAATTATGGATTTGGTAAATCAAATCCATGGTTTAATAACGAACCGTGTTAACTTACCATAACAACAACTCAATTCCTATCGAATTCCTATATTGGAATTCCTATAGGATAGAACATACACAGGGTGTACGCATTATATATGAATGAAACATATTCATTAACCTAAGCATGCCCTCAATTTTCTTTAATGAGTTGATATTATATTAATTGAATATCCTTTTTGTTTTACGAGATTTTTGCTAAAGTTTCATTTACGCCTAATTAACATCGAGTAGACCCTGTTATTGTGAGAATTCTTAATTCAAGAGTTATAGGGAGGGACTTATGTCACCACAAACAGAAACTAAAGCAGGTGTTGGATTTCAAGCTGGTGTTAAAGATTATAAATTGACTTACTACACCCCAGAGTATGAAACTAAGGATACTGATATCTTGGCAGCATTCCGAGTAAGTCCTCAGCCTGGGGTTCCGCCCGAAGAAGCAGGGGCTGCAGTAGCTGCCGAATCTTCTACTGGTACATGGACAACTGTTTGGACTGATGGACTTACCAGTCTTGATCGTTACAAAGGACGATGCTATCACATCGAGCCTGTTGCTGGGGAAGACAACCAATGGATCTGTTATGTAGCTTATCCATTAGACCTATTTGAAGAGGGTTCCGTTACTAACATGTTTACTTCCATTGTAGGTAACGTATTTGGTTTCAAAGCCCTACGTGCTCTACGTTTGGAGGATCTACGAATTCCCCCTACTTATTCAAAAACTTTCCAAGGCCCGCCTCATGGTATCCAAGTTGAAAGAGATAAGTTGAACAAGTACGGTCGTCCTTTATTGGGATGTACTATTAAACCAAAATTGGGATTATCCGCAAAAAATTATGGTAGAGCGTGTTATGAGTGTCTACGTGGTGGACTTGATTTTACCAAAGATGATGAAAACGTAAACTCACAACCATTTATGCGCTGGAGAGACCGTTTTGTCTTTTGTGCCGAAGCTATTTATAAATCACAGGCCGAAACCGGTGAAATCAAGGGGCATTACTTGAATGCGACTGCGGGTACATGTGAAGAAATGATTAAGAGAGCTGTATTTGCAAGAGAATTAGGGGTTCCTATTGTAATGCATGACTACTTAACTGGGGGATTCACCGCAAATACTACTTTGGCTCATTATTGCCGCGACAATGGCCTACTTCTTCACATTCACCGTGCAATGCATGCAGTTATTGATAGACAGAAAAATCATGGTATGCATTTCCGTGTATTAGCTAAAGCATTGCGTATGTCTGGGGGAGATCATATCCACTCCGGTACAGTAGTAGGTAAGTTAGAAGGGGAACGCGAAATGACTTTAGGTTTTGTTGATTTATTGCGCGATGATTTTATTGAAAAAGATCGTGCTCGCGGTATCTTTTTCACTCAGGACTGGGTATCCATGCCAGGTGTTATACCGGTAGCTTCAGGTGGTATTCATGTTTGGCATATGCCAGCTCTGACCGAAATCTTTGGGGACGATTCTGTATTACAATTTGGTGGAGGAACTTTAGGACATCCTTGGGGAAATGCACCTGGTGCAGCAGCTAATCGAGTGGCTTTAGAAGCCTGTGTACAAGCTCGTAACGAAGGGCGCGATCTTGCTCGCGAAGGTAATGAAATTATCCGAGCAGCTTGCAAATGGAGTCCTGAACTAGCCGCAGCTTGTGAAGTATGGAAGGCGATCAAATTCGAGTTCGAGCCGGTAGATACTATTGATTAACTAGATAAAACTAAAGATAAAGAAGGTATAAATAAAAAAGAAACGAAATAAAAAGAGAAAAAAATCAGTTATGAAATGCAGTAATTCTTCTTTATTCTTCTAATTGATTGCAATTAAACTCGGCTCAATCTTTTTTAGAAAAAAAAGATTGAGCCGAATAAAAATAGATCATGATATGATCATGAGACTTGACAAATTGAGATTCGTCTATTCTATATATCTAGAATATATATATTAAGGTATAATACAATAAAGAAATACAAATAAAATAATAAAATAATAAAATATAGTATTATCATATGATAATGATAATGGAATCAAATACGCAGTATTTACAGAAAAAAGTCTTCGTTTATTGGGAAAGAATCAATATACTTTTAATGTCGAATCGGGATTCACTAAGACAGAAATAAAGCATTGGGTCGAACTCTTCTTTGGTGTTAAGGTGGTAGCTGTGAATAGCCATCGACTACCTGGAAAAGGTAGAAGAATAGGACCTATTCTGGGCCATACAATGCATTACAGACGTATGATCATTACCCTTCAACCGGGTTATTCTATTCCACTTCTAGATAGAGAAAAAAACTAAAGGAGAATGAATGAAAAAAGACATAGTTTGGAAGTTAGACCTTTTTATAGGACTCTCTTTCAATTTCAAAAAAGAGGACGTTTGAAACTTTTAACAGGCGTAATCGTGAGTCAACAAGTGACTCGAACTGTGTGTAAAAAAAGAAGCATTTTTTTTTTTTCAAAATGCTAGAACTAGATAAGGAAGTTTTCTATAACCTTGAGAAAAAGGATAAAAAGGTAGTTTTTTTTTAGTTTATGACTCCGATCAAGAGCGAGAAATCCTTGATTTGGGATTGGACATAGAACCTGGACCCATCGTAGAGACGTTTAGTTCAAAAGAAAGGATCGTATCCTGATGGTAAGAATTATACTTTCGTGGAAATACAGCGCTATAGACTTCAATGCGGTAGAGTAGACGTTTTGTTTCTAATTTTTCTGGACCAAACCTCCGCTCCGACCCAACGATACAATGAATTTTTTCTGTTCATATTCATAAATAAAAAAGATTCGGAATCGCAATGCTACTATATGCGTCCAGAGGAGTATTTGGAATAATATTCTTCTATAATCCATTATTGCGGGGGGTCTTACTAACAGGGCTTCGCTGCACGGGACAGGTCTTCGTCGAAAAGCTAACTCCACCCGGCATTTTCATACCCTTTCTTTGGGTGGTATATCGCCTTTTAAAGTCTAAGAGGGTAGTAGGGGATCTATAGTAGGTAAGATAATTTGCCCTTTGATTTTGATTGAATATACTATTTTTCCGCCTTTACCACGCATTATTGTATGCGCTTCTAGAGAAGTATGTATGCAGGAAGTAAATTCTAACCGCTTTCTTTTGAATCCAATTTCAAATTAGATTAGAAAGATAGAAAGGCCATGAGGATGGGAAAATCAAAATAAAATCTTTTTAATTAGTTCTCCTTTTTTGGAATTTTCTTATTATCCTTTCATTTTTTTTACAGAATATTTTTCAAACTAAAAATAAAAAATACAATACAATAGTCAATATTCCTTATAATAGATATACTTAATTATATCATAAGAATCTTAAGATATTTTTCGACTAGATAGAAATAGTAAATTTGAATTGAGACACCTATTCCATGACGGATTTAAACTTACCTTCTATTTTCGTGCCTTTAGTAGGCTTAGTATTTCCGGCAATTGCAATGACTTCTTTATTTCTTTATGTGCAAAAAAATAAGATTGTCTAGTATTTTTTAGTGTAAGTAATATAATATGGTAGGGTATGTGGCTTTTTCTACACACACTTTCTACACACAAATGAAAAACGGTTATGGATGCGGATATAGGCTACGAGCATAAATGCATGAATATGCAGAGCCAGGTATAGCGAGTTTTATTTTATTTATTTTAATTGAATCAACGAATATTTTTTGAATAGAAAGTCAATGTATCTAACCTATTATTTCACAGGAGTACTAGTTGCTGAAGGCGATTTCAGAATCAAAAAAAGTAAAGTCAAAATTATTTAGCTTATTCTCTCAATTTCAATCGACCGCTGCTGGATTTAGTATATCTAATATGAATTGGCGATCAGAACACATATGGGTAGAACTTCTAAAAGGTTCTCGAAAAAGGGGTAATTTTTTCTGGGCCTGTATTCTTTTTCTAGGTTCACTAGGATTCTTATCGGTTGGGATTTCCAGTTATCTTGGTAAGAATATTATATCTATACTTCCATCTCAAGAAATTCTTTTTTTTCCGCAGGGGGTCGTGATGTCTTTCTACGGAATCGCAGGCCTATTCATTAGCTCCTACTTGTGGTGTACTATTTTGTGGAATGTAGGTAGTGGTTATGACCGATTCGATAGAAAAGAGGGAATAGTGTGCATTTTTCGTTGGGGATTCCCTGGAATAAAACGTCGCGTCTTCCTTCGATTCCTTATGCGGGATATCCAATCAATTAGAATTCAGGTTAAAGAGGGTCTTTATCCTCGTCGTATTCTTTATATGGAAATCCGGGGCCAGGGGATCATTCCCTTGACTCGTACTGATGATAAATTTTTTACTCCACGAGAAATTGAACAAAAAGCTGCCGAATTGGCCTATTTCTTGCGCGTACCAATTGAAGTATTTTGAGGTATCTTTTTTGAACTGAGTTGAATGAAGAAAAGAAGAATTGGAAGAAGAAAAGTTTTCTCAACACAGGGAGGAAGTCCCTTCTAAATTGGATTTGTTATTGTAAGGGGATTTTTAAGTATTTATCTAAAGGAAGGAACAAACGAGGATAAGAGAAATTTGCTTTTAATTTTTTTTTATCCAAGTTAGATATATCGCATACTATTCTTCCTTTTTCATCCGAAAGGGCTTTTTTTTTATTCTATTTCACTATTTCATTCCATCTAGATCTAAGAAAGAACCCAATGCACTGAAATTCCACTAATAACTAATATACAAAAAAGAAGAATAGATACAGGGTATCAAACCTATAGAGTTTTTGCTTCAAAGAAATAGAAATATCATGAAATAGAAATATCATCATATAGAGTCAGGGAATGGAATAGAGTCAGCGAATGAAGCATATTCATTAACAACTCCATTTACAGATCAAAAATGAAAAAAAAGAAAGCATTGCCTTCTTTACTATATCTTGTATTTATCGTACTTTTGCCTTGGGGGGTCTCTTCCTCATTTAACAAATGTCTGGAACTTTGGATTAAGAATTGGTGGAATACCAGGCAATCCGAAACTCTCTTAACTGATATTCAAGAGAAAAGGATTCTAGAAAGATTCATAGAATTAGAAGAACTTTCTCTCTTGGACGAGATGATAAAAGGGAAACTAAAGACACATGTACAAAAACCTCCTACAGGAATACACAAGGAAATAATACAATGGGTCAAAATAAATAATGAGGATCATCTCCATACCATTTTGCATTTCTCGACAAATATAATCTGTTTGGCTATTCTAAGTGGTTCTTTTTTTCTGGGTAAAGAGGAACTTGTCATTTTGAATTCTTGGGTTCAGGAATTCTTCTATAATTTAAATGACTCAATAAAAGCTTTTTTTATTCTTTTAGTTACTGATTTTTTTGTTGGATTTCACTCCACCCGTGGTTGGGAACTAGTAATTCGTTGGGTCTACAACGATTTTGGATGGGCTCCTAACGAGCTTATTTTCACTATTTTTGTTTGTAGTTTTCCAGTAATTCTAGATACATGTTTGAAATTTTGGGTCTTTTTTTGTTTAAATCGTCTATCTCCTTCGCTTGTAGTCATTTATCATTCAATTAGTGAAGCATAAATTCATTTGATCTCCCGATATTAATATTAATCAAATTAGCAAGCATCTTTTTTTAGAAAGAAAGCCCTTTTCCATTTTAGCAAAATTCTTTCTATTTATACCTACTTTAAGGTATTCATCATTGCAGTACAACTGTTGCAGTAGAATGACAACAGATTCGTGTATAGGGAACTAGATTAGCTTAGCTACCTATCTAATTTATTGTAGAAATTCTGGGATCTGCGATTGGACATGGAAAATAGAAATACTTTTTCTTGGGTAAAGGAACAGATAACTCGATCGATTTCTGTATCGATCATGATATACGTAATAACTCGGACATCTATTTCAAATGCATATCCCATTTTTGCGCAGCAGGGTTATGAAAACCCACGAGAAGCAACTGGACGAATTGTATGTGCCAATTGCCATTTAGCTAGCAAGCCCGTCGATATTGAAGTTCCCCAAGCTGTGCTTCCCGATACTGTATTTGAAGCAGTTCTTCGAATTCCTTATGATATGCAATTGAAACAAGTTCTTGCTAATGGAAAAAAGGGAGGGTTGAATGTAGGTGCTGTTCTTATTTTGCCCGAGGGATTCGAATTAGCGCCGCCCGATCGTATTTCCCCTGAGTTAAAAGAAAAGATAGGAAATCTTGCTTTTCAGAGTTATCGTCCCGATAAAAAAAACATTCTTGTGATAGGCCCTGTTCCCGGTAAGAAATATAGTGAAATTGTCTTTCCCATTCTTTCCCCTGATCCTGCTACGAAGAAAGATGCTCATTTCTTAAAATATCCCATATATGTAGGGGGAAACCGAGGAAGAGGACAGATCTATCCTGATGGTAGCAAGAGTAACAATACAGTCTATAATGCTACGTCAACAGGTATAGTAAGAAAAATACTACGTAAAGAAAAGGGGGGGTATGAAATATCCATAGTTGATGCATCAGATGGACGCCAAGTGATTGATATTATACCTCCCGGACCAGAACTTCTTGTTTCAGAGGGGGAATCCATCAAGCTTGATCAACCATTAACAAGCAATCCTAATGTGGGAGGTTTTGGTCAGGGGGACGCAGAAATCGTGCTTCAGGATCCATTACGTGTCCAAGGCCTTTTGTTCTTCTTCGCATCCGTTATTTTGGCACAAGTTTTTTTGGTTCTCAAAAAGAAACAGTTTGAAAAGGTTCAATTGTACGAAATGAATTTCTAGGTCCCGGGATTTCTTACCATCAAGTTGGTAAAAAGCCTCGATTTATTGGCAATTGCTAGAATTATCTATGATCTATTTTGGAAATCCTTTTTTTGTTTAGACTGCTTTTTGTTTATGAGATGTCTGGAATTCCTTATTTATATCCCATGCAAAAGAAGAGAATCCAAGGCAAAGGCGAGAACAATCAAATTAAAATTTCTTCTTTTTCGGAGGGATTGCAGGTCTTCTTAATCGTCTATTCGGCACAAGAAAAAGCCTTTTTCTTGTGCCGATTCTTCTTGTATCAAAATAAGAATCCTTTTTCTTCCTAATTCGTCAAAGATTACTATTTCTTCTTTATTCGGGTCTGTCTCTTGGACCTCTTTTTCTTTTGCTTAGGTTTAGCCGAGGTAGTGGACAAACAGAGGGGAAGAAAATATGGCGGGGGAAAAATTTCTTGTGATTGTGAGCAAATTGCTTGGCTTGTTTAATTAAGTTCAACTTCAAATTTACAGAAATTTTGCAAAAAAAAAGTAAACTCTTCCATTGAAGGTTTTTTTATTTTTAGGCTAGTTGAATAGTTTTGATTAAGGTTTTATTAGTTTATTACTCGAAACTAAATCAAGGATTTTCAGGATACTTCCTTCGTGGAATAAGATATTGGATCCTCGAGTGATCTCTTTTTCTTGTTGCTTCATAAGAGTGAATCGAATAGATTCAATTCGCGTTATAAGAGTAAAATAAAAATTCCGCGGGTCCTTTCCGCTCTAATCAGATAAAGGGGGGTAAGGACCCGCTAAGCTCCTACTTTTTCATGTTTACAATCTGGTCCCTCCGATTACTATAGAGATGAACCCAATCCAGAATATGAACCATAAAAGAAAACACCTACTAAACCAATCACAGCAATACCAGCTACAGTACCTATCAGCCAAAGAGGAATTCTTCCAGTAGTATCGGCCATTTCCCCTACTTTCCTCCACATTTTATCAATTGGTCATGCTAGAGACAAAAACAGTCATGGGTAGTTATAAGGATGGTATCCTTCCAAATGGGATAAGAGAATTCTTATTAGTCTCTTTCTTTCTCTCAATTGAAGAAGTAATTGGAAAATAAAACAGCAAGTACAAAAATGAGTAATAAACCCCAGTATAGACTGGTACGATTCAATTCAACATTTTGTTCATTCGGGTTTGATTGTGTCATAGTTCTATAGTTGGAATTTGTTTTATCGTTGGATGAACTGCATTGCTGATATTGATCCCAAGAAAAAAACAGTAGGTACAGCTAGTCCGTGAATAGCCAGCCATCGCACTGTAAAAATAGGATAGGTTCGATCTATGGTCATTGAGGGCCTCCTAAAAGGATCTACTAAATTCATCGAGTTGTTCTAAAGAATCAAAACGGTCGGTTATTAACGGAATTCCTTGTCGGCTTTCCGTGAAATACTCGTTTGGCCTAGGACTTCCAAACACGTCATAAGCTAAACCCGTACTGACAAATAACCAACCCGCAATGAATAGGGAAGGTATAGTAATGCTATGAATAACCCAGTATCGAATACTGGTAATAATATCAGCAAAAGAACGTTCTCCCGTGCTTCCAGACATGCTGAACTCCCAAAATTTTTGTACATTCAAAAAAGGAATTGATTCCGTAAAAGATGGGATCGACCAGTAAATAGAAAATTACTGATATTTCATCCTTGTGAGATTGTCAATTTTGTACCAAAGGTGTATTTTGAGTATACCGAATTAGTATAGCTATCCTTCCTATGGCACAGCAATCTGGTTTTGCCTGGTTCCGAAACATAATTACTTTTTTATTTTTTTTTTGTCTATAGGTAAGCTATATGTTATTCAAGGCATCAATAGAAAACCCCATTTTTGTAGGTTCTACTTACTTTTCATTGGCTTCGGAATAATAGAGTAATTCGGAATAGCAGCCAAAATCTTGGGAAAATCTAAGTTAATGATCAATAGGTTTGGATAAATAATTTAGGAAGGATATTCTCATACTGACACAATACAAGGACAAGTATATGTGAAATCTATCCTTTCATAATTCGTAATTCATCCTTGTATTGTTTGTTGGATTAGGTCTAACTTTCTTGACCAAACTGCGAGCGCGGAACTTTACGAGATGAAATAGGGAAAGACAGAAGATAGAATAGAACTTAAAAGGATAATTGAAGTGACTCGTCTTCGAATCTACTTTGGTTGGAGTTCGAAAAAGGAATAAAAATAAAGTAAATTCAAGGAAGAGCTTTCTTTTTTTTTTTTTTTTAACAGCCCCTTGGCAGGTCGTGGAATGCTTTTGTTCTCCTCTTATTCCATATGGAATACAATCAGTTAAAATAAGAAGGAATAGGGGAATATTCGATCGTTCACTCCAAAAAGAGGGTCCTATTGAAAAAGAAATTATCCAAAATAGAAAGAAGTTTTTTTTTTCAAATTCAATTGTTTATTTATCTCTTATTCAAAAATTTCCCTGAAAATTGAATTTCTTTTTTTCATTCAATGGGGTTAGATGATCTAGTTCTTAATATTATTACTTTACTCAATTGACAAATTCCACAACAAATCTCTTGATTCGGAATTAGGGACTCATGTATCATCTGATGAATCCACTTTCTTTTACACTTCTGTATCTTACTCTATCTTGTTTTTTAGTATTATCTAAAATAACTGATGAATTATGAATTTTCCATAACTTAGGTAAATGCTTTACCAACATATGTAGTGTAGTAAAAAAAAATAAATGGAATTTAACTCTTTCATGCTTACTTTAACTAGTTATTTTGGTTTTCTACTGGCTGCTTTAACTATAACCCCAGCTCTATTTATTGGCTTGAACAAGATACGCCTTATTTGAATTGACTGAATAATTATAATTCAGAAAAGAAAAATCTTTCTTTGGGATTCCTGGCATTCTACGACTCTTTTCCAGACTAATTAGGAATTCTTTTCTTGGTCATTGAGATTCGTGGATAATTTAGAGTACTATTTAGGGATAGATCGTACCTCTTTTTTTATCCCCTCGAACAAATCGAAATGATTGAAGTTTTTCTATTTGGAATCGTCTTAGGCCTAATTCCTATTACTTTAGCGGGATTATTCGTGACTGCGTATTTGCAATACAGGCGTGGGGATCAGTTGGATCTTTGATTGAGTCATTTTTTTTTTTTGATTGACCTCCTCCAGACCAGAGAGGAGGTCAAATTGAAATTGGAGTTACAATTCAATTTTGTTAAGTTATTTTACTCTGCTTCGACATAAAATAGATGGAATCACGCTCTGTAGGATTTGAACCTACGACATCGGGTTTTGGAGACCCGCGTTCTACCGAACTGAACTAAGAGCGCTTTCATTCATTCAAAAAGAAAATCTTTTTCTATTCCTAATGTATCTCACGTACGTATAGTCTCCACAAATTCAAGTTATACCCACTTTACTTTAATTGATCTCGTCGCTACTGCCTATAAAGAAGAAAGAAGTAATAGGTAGGGATGACAGGATTTGAACCTGTGACATTTTGTACCCAAAACAAACGCGCTACCAAGCTGCGCTACATCCCTTTTCCAAATTAAATTGTTGTACAATGCCATTGTACACAATTCCTGTCTTCTTTTCCACATCATAATTTTCTTCTTCTTTCTTTCTCTATCTATATATAGAACCCTCGTGTCATTTCTTCTTTTTGGTCTCATATAATTAAGGAATTATATACATATAAAATCCAATATAATTTCGCCTATAAAAGAAGGATTACTTTTCCTTGGTAATATATAGGAAGAAGGGGTCATCTTTTTCTTTTTTAGGGATAGGAAAATTTCGTCGATATGGTTCATTTTATATATAGCATAACAATCTTGGGCAAGAGTTTATGATCATATATGTATTCCAACAAGGAAGGAGGATTTTCAATGCGGGATATAAAAACATATCTCTCTGTAGCACCCGTGCTAAGTACTCTATGGTTTGGTGCTTTAGCAGGTTTATTGATAGAAATTAATCGTTTATTCCCAGATGCTTTGTCATTCCCTTTTTTTTAATTCTAGTTATTGCTATGGGAGGGATAGATTTCTTCGTGATATGACAAAATTTGATCCTTTTCAATCTTTTTTTAGTATCGGAAGGAAAAAGAAAGAAAAGATGGATTGGGTTGAACCTCAGAGTCATTAAAAATTTGGTAAACCCCATTTTTGAAAATAGAAATTCAATTTAAAGGGGTACCCAAGCTAAATAAGGCCTCAGAAATCAGAGCATAGAAAAGGCGGGGCTGGCTAATTAAATGAAAGGATTTCGAACCAAAATCTTTGCTAATTCGACAAGGATTGTATTCTTTAATTATTTCTCTATTTTTTATTACTTAATTAAAGAATAAAAAAAAATTATTCTAATGAATTTTATTCTTCTTCTTCGGATTCAAAATAGAAGAATAAAAGAATAAGTAGAAGAATTAAGTTAAGTCAATCCAAAAAGAAAAGGAGGTTCATGGCCAAGGGAAAAGATGTTAGAATCAGAGTTATTTTGGAATGCATCAGTTGTGTTCGAAAAGGTGCCAATGAGGAATCGACGGGGATTTCTAGATATAGTACTCAAAAGAATCGCCACAATACACCCGGACAATTAGAATTCAAAAAATTTTGTCGTTATTGTCGCAAGCATACGACTCATCACGAAATAAAGAAATAGGAACATCGTGTGTTTGATCTTTCCAAACAACAGAAAGAGTAAGAACTTCATATTTAATATATAAAGAAAACATAGTATAGAATACAAAATACAAATCAACTCATCTGATTTCCGGTAGATATTATTTCATATGTATAGAGGGTATTCATATACTATAATATGAATCAAATAAGATATGGATCAAAGAAAAACTACTTCTTCTGGATCCTAAATTAATAAAATAAAGAAGTGAATTTTCAAATTTTCAAATTTTAAATAAGGAATAAATCATGTATACATCTAAACAACCTTTTCTTAAATCTAAGCAACCCTTTAGTAAATCCAAGCAAACTTTTAATAAATCCAAGCAACCCTTTCGTAAATCCAAGCAAACTTTTCGTAAATTCAAGCAACCTTTTCGTAAATCTAAACAACCTTTTCGTAGGCGTCCCCGGATTGGCCCGGGAGATCGAATTGATTATAGAAACATGAGTTTAATTAATAGATTTATTAGTGAACAAGGAAAAATATTATCGAGACGAATAAATAGATTAACCTTGAAACAACAACGATTAATTACTCTTGCTATAAAACAGGCTCGTATTTTATCTTTCTTACCGTTTCGTAACTATGAGAACGAAAAGCAATTTCAAGCCCAGTCAATTTCAATAATTACAGGTTCTAGACCCAGAAAAAATAGACATATTCCTCAATTAACGCAAAAGTACAATTCCAATCGAAACTTAAGAAACAACAACCAAAATTTAAGAAACAACAACCGGAACTTAAGTTCCGATTGTTGATGTTTTATTCGAATTCGAAAGGGCCAGACCTATATATATTATAAAGAAAGTAATCCAGCTCGTTGATTCCTACCACTTAATCTTAATTTATTGTATCTTCCCGGAGTTCCCTCTCCGGGAATTCATCTTTTATTATTCCAGTATATTACTTTATTTATACCTTTAATTGATGATCTTTATTTTATTGGAAATCGTGTAAAGATTATTTGGATTTGATACAGCTACTTGTGCAAGCATTTTACGATTAAGAATCAATTTCTTCTTGTACAGGTTGTGTATTAATTTACTATAACTATCGAATACTTTATATACCCGCGTTGCTGCGTTTATCCGAGTGATCCACAAACGACGAAAATCCCTCTTTTGCCTACCTCTATCTCGATGAGAGGAAACAAAAGCTCTTTTTACCTGTTGGGTAATCATTCGATTAAGTCTTAAATGAGCCCCTCTAAAGTTTGAGGCAAATGAACGCATTTTTGTTCGTCGTCTCCGGGCTATATATCCTCGCGGAACTCTGGTCATTGAATCAAATTAACCTTAATGAATAACTAATGATTTCTCTTCTTTTAGCCACCCTTTTTCTCATTAATAACAAAACTAATTATTCCGATATATAAAATATTAATTCCAATGGCTTTTGCTATAGTAACCTTCCCAACCACGATTTTTTATTCCACTCCGTTCAGTTATTTCTATACGAAATAACAAATTCATTCTAATAATACTAAAAAAAATAGTGGGTTCCATCGTTTCTATGGTTCCCTTTTAAACGGTGAGGCCCTCTCTATACACCGGAGCCCTTTCTTTCATCAAAAGGTATTGCGAACTTGTATAGTCCACATTCTTTGGCTCTACCTATCCATTATAGAGTAAATAGCTCTTTTCACAATAAGAGTTATCCATACAGTGACGGTATTTAATTATGAAAGTTGGCTAAGTAGCTGACCCTGTTAGTCCGTTCTTTTAAGATAAAGGAGCATAAGCCTTTTTCTTTTTATTACTATTTCCTCCGCTTAATGGATAACCATTTGCTACCAATGGGAGAATTGCTTCTTATTTCCAATTTAGATAATTGGATTTGCACCAAAGGAAACCATAAATTCCATATACCATAGAAATCTAGGATAGAGAAGCTATATCCTATTCATTGGTACTAATCATGGATACTTCAATTTTTTTTATATTTGTTTGAAGTCATGATCTGAACGAGTCGCACATACACCCTAGCACATGTTCCTCGACGCTGAGGGCATCCTTTAAGCGCGGCCGTTTTTCGAGCATTTCGTATTGGCTGTCTTGCGTTTCTAATAAGTTGTTTAACCGTCGGCATGTTGTATGTATATAGAAAAAAATGGATTGGTTTAGATCCATCTTAACCTGATGATTGCTCATCATGAAGTCTTTCTATTTTCTATTAAATCGAGGAAAACACGAATTTAGCTGTGAAATAACTTTACAAGAAATCCGGACACTACCAATCCTTAAACATTTCTGGAAACCACACTGGATCAGTATCGCAGTGCTTGTCAATCATTTCATCCCCTACAATATCGACAAGTCCATAAGCTTTGGCTTCGTCTGCTGACATAAAAACATCCCTTTCCATGTCTTCGGATACAACCCAAAAAGGCTTGCCTGTTCTTACTGCATAAACCCTTGTGATCATTTCGCGAACTTTGTGTAACTCTTCTACTTCTAGTAAAAATTCTGGTGTCCTTGCCCGATAATAAGCACTAGCAGGTTGGTGAAGCATAATCCTCGCGTGAGGGAATGCTATACGCTTGGTGGGTTCTCCTCCAAGCAGAATGAAGGACGCCATGGAGGCGGCTATTCCGAGGCATATTGTATATATATCTGGTGTCACCGTTTGCATCGTATCAAAAATAGCCATTCCTGAGATTAGCCACCCGCCTGGGGAGTTTATAAACAAAAAAATATCACTAATTCCATCTTCTATACTCAGATATACCATGAGACCTGTAATATGATTCGTGATCTCGCAACGAATCTCTTGACCTAAAAAAAGTGTCCTTTCTCGATACATAACATTGTATAAGTCAACCCAAGTCGCTTCTTCATCTCCAGGAATCCGGTAAGGTACTTTTGGAACACCAATGGGCATATTAGATTAATATTATTAAATTTAAGTAAGAAAACCACACTTTAATATGGAAACGTAAGAATGGAACAGAAAGAAAGAATCCGCAGTTTATTGTCTTAATTTTTATTCTTATTCTATATGAATATTATAGATTCTATTAATACGTAGATTGAAAGGTTATACATATAAGGAAT